>NW_028262402.1:33692786-33992786 GCF_047370975.1 Nipponia nippon
AAAGGAGGCTGAGAGGAGACCTCATTGCTCTCTACAACTACCTGAAAGGAGGTTGTAGCGAGGTGGGGGTCAGTCTCTTCTCCCAAGTAACAAGTGACAGGAGAAGAGGAAATGGTCTCAAGTTGCTCCACGGGAGGTCTAGGTTGGATACTAGGCAAAACTACTTCACTGAAAGGGTAGTGAGGCACTGGAACAGGCTGCCCAGGGAAGTGGTTGAGTCCCCATCCCTGGAGGTATTTAGAAGACATGTAGATGTGGTGCTTAGGGACATGGTTTAGTGGTGGACTTGGCATTGCTAGGTTAACAGTTGGACTTGATGATCTTAAAGGTCTTTTCCAACCTAAACGATTCTATCATTCTATGATTTTAATGACATGTTTATGGTCTCTAGCTCCTCTCCAAAGAGCTGAGAGGTTCAGCGAGGTAATGGCAGGGATAGATGATCTCTCTGTGATTAACTATAATCCCACACTTGGGCATGGTGATGGGGGAGAATGACATCTGAGGAAACAAGGGTGTGTTAATTTGTTGAAGGCTATGTAGCTCCCTTACCTTAACATAAATAATTTGATAGTAATTGTGATCCAGACCAGATTAACAAGTTACCAGACTGTTGCTTTCAGCTGCTTTATTGCCTTTTTCAAATAAGTCTGTCAGTTCATTGCCAATTTACGATCTTACTTGACTGTGCCATGACAAAGAGGCATATGCAGTTCTCCAGCATGAGAAATATCTTTTCTGAGTCTTGGGTTACACTCAGCTGGTCATTTGCAGGCAGACATGAGCTCATTTTGCCTCTGCTCCAAACCAGCTAGAAACTGTGTTAGTATAGACACAGGCCGGACCTAGTAAGCACTCTATTGAAGCTAATATTTTAGGCTGGATTCTGCAGCAATGAATCTTGCAGCTTTGAGCTGACTGGGATATAGGCAGAGCTAGTTCATGTCTGCCTGTAAATTGCTGCATAAATGTGTCCCTAATGGGTGAGAAACTTGCACTGTCAATTGTTTGTCGCCTTGGTTCACTGGATAAGTAGGAAGTTTTCTTCCTTTTACTCCACGAAGCGTGTTTCTTTTCTCTTTTTATGTTAAATTTAATTCTATAAGATGTCCTTTATACCCACTTGCTATGCTTGCAGGAAGCCTATAATTCCATTTTCCAAAAATCCCAAAGCTTCTGGAACTGGGTTCACCTCTTCCTAGTTTAATCACTTTTTTAATAGAGAAGAGGGCTAGAAATGAAATGTAACCAAATACAGATCTATATTACAGAGTAGTTAGAACAGGTGAAAAACCTTCTTAGCTACTCTCTCTCTCTCTGTGTGCAGTGCTCATTATTAAGGCTTTCAAAGCATTCTCCAAACATTAAAGAAAATGTATCCCTTTTCCTCCATGAGGTATTTGGGAGTGGTTGTCAATACGAACTCATTAGTTTACAGCCAGATAGTAGTTACTTGAAATTTTGTTGTCTTTTCCTGTTCTTAGAAAGGTGGAAGTTGTCATGTCTACTGGCAAAATTTGACTTTTAATAGGAGTAATTAGGAATATTTTTAACACAGTTTAGCAAACAAACCAACCCAAAACTAGAGACCGCAGAGGGTCACTGCAGGTCTTTTGAGAGATTAGAGAATGAAGATAACATCAATGACATGTACAATAAGGGGATTATGATAATGAAAACAGATTGTGGACTGAGGGAAGACCTTGCAGTAAGTATATGTAGTGTTGTATGAAAAACCATTTTGACAACCTGCTAAAAATTAATTTTCATGCCTCTCTCTATATGTTGTCTTCCAGTTTATGGAAGAATAGATTTGCGTTCCATTTACGGAATGGAATTGCTCTGATTCTGATTTGAAAAACAAAATATTTATTAAGTGAGTATGTTACAATGCCATTAAATATTGAGCATCTTCCAGTCGCATTGAGGAACAGGTACCTGGGTAATATTCTGCAAATGCTGACATATCTTCTTTTGCTCAGTTCTTGCCCTTGAAACTAATCTGTTCATCCTTAGTTAAATGTGTAAGATCCTCAGTATTAGCCATATCCCTAGGATGGTCCATAAATGCACTAATTTAAAAATAAAAATAGTGAATCTGACAAACTCTTAGCCTTCCTATAAGAAAATCAGCACATTTAAGAATACAGCAGGCTGGTACAAATAAGCACTTTCATAAGTCAAATTCTATTTTTTCCCAACAAAATTAAATAGCTATAGTTTGTTTTCAGATATGGATGCTGAATATTTTGCTGAAGTCAGAGTAGAACAACCAGCAAAATGTGTTTGTCACCAACGAAGTTTTCTGTGTTAACCCAAGTAACGTGTTGGTCTCATTTTAAGCGTCTGGTATTTGGCATTCAAGTCTAGTGTGATGAGCACTACTCTTACTCTTTTATCCTCTGCAATTATGGCAGCAAAAGCATAAAGAAATACTTAGAGTGGCAGATGTTCCAAACACAGTCACAGAGATGGTGCTTAGCCAAAATGGCATTTCCAAACACCTTGGAAGTGACAGCTCAGGCCTGAGTTGTTCAGCCTAGGCCACTTGGTGGTAAATGTTGGATTTGCAGTTTGTTTTCATCAGTGCCTTTGAGACTGTGACAGTGCAACTACTGTTAGAAACAAAGTGATTCACCATAGTGCCCCTGCAAACATTAATTTATAAAGCTAGAGGGGTTGCTCTTGAACATTATAACTTCTGATGAAAGTGATTTTCTTTCTTGTTTTTATGCTTGTTAGATTATTTTCTGCCTTTACCAGTCTGTGTCAGCAGTCTGTCTCCAGCTGCAAAGCATTACAAGTGAAAAAAACTCATGTACTCTCCTCTTTTGAAAGGTTATTTATCCTTCCCTTTTAAGATACAGATTTTTGTTAGCTTCCTCTTTATCTTTCATCGGTTTCTCTTTCCCTGTGTTTGTTGAGTTTCTTTTCACAATGCTTATAGGCCTTCCTTGAGACTCTTTGCATAGAAAGGCTCTGTGTGAAGCACAGGGATCTGATTTACCTACTGAAGGTGAAATGACAGAGACATCAAAAGGGAGGGAAAAGTCATGAAGCTGGAGGAGGGGAGGGAAAAGAATATCCCTCCAAAGGAAAAAAAGAGACACTGCCTCTAGCAATCCCAGACTGTGCTAGTCTACAAGCCCGGAGAAATCTTGTCCTTTCCGTAGTCAAAGCTTTTTTGCATGACAGTGGAGCTGATTGCCACCTTACCACGAGTTTTACTTTTTTGAAAACTGCTTTAATTCTGAGATTCCTGCTCAAACTGGGCCAATCTAATTTTCATACGTTGCCATGGGGAATAATGCTTTTTTTCTTTTGTCAGAAAGAAAATGAAGGAATGAAATAATGGAAGAATGACTGAGCTACTGGGCTGCTTTCTAATTATTTAAAGGACCTCACACATCCATGTCTTGGCCACACTGTGAGCCTCTTCTCTATGAGAAGACACATCTAGTGTATTAATAGAAAAGGCTGACCTACAGCTAACAATAAATCTCACTAGTCTGTGCATTTCAAACTGATAACTGTCTGCAGAATGTAATGTTAAAGGCACTGAAATAAAGGCTTTATGCATTCATACCTGTGCTTGACTAGGTATATTCTCAGTAATGTGGGTTGTGGTTAGTGCTCTTTGAAAGAGGAGTTCTGAACTGTAAAGGTTGCTTTTTTATCACAAGGGTGGTATTTTACTTGAATCTGGCTTCTGATGACTGTAAAAATCAGATCTTCAAGGGACATCACTGAAAGAGAAAATAATCTGATGCTTAAAAGAGTTTAAATGTCTACTGACAATCAAACCATTTCTTTTCCCCTCCCCCTCATTTTTCCATTGTGTATTTTAGGGTTATCTGAGAACCACAGTTGTGATTGTTACGATCTTTTTAGTCATCACTTTGGTCTATGTAGGTTTTATGTTACAGTTTATAAGATGCTGAACATTTGCTGAGACATCAAAGTACTTATCATAATGAGAAAAACCTATGTAACAACAGTTGTATAGCAAGGGTAAGGATTGCCTGAAGCAGAACAAATTTCTACAGATTGCCTGACAATGTAAGAATAATATAGCAGTACAATCATGAGAATAATATTACTTAATAAATCACTGCTCTTATATGTCTTACAGTGAAACTTACCATTTTATAAACTACTAAACACATTTTCTGCTTGATTAGCTATTTTATGTCCAGAAAACCTACAATAAAATCCTCTTCCTTGAAACTCATTTGAAAGAAAGATCTTAATTTTATTTTAATACTGAAGATCAATAGAGTGGCAATGGCAGACTAATAACATGACTTTTGTTCTGTTTAGTAATAATGTGTAGTCTTAAGCTCATACTTCTGCCCAACGGGTGCAGGGAAGCTTGGTTGTACCTTGGGAAGTGCACACTGAGGTCTTGTGCCTTATTGTGCTATTGAACAAGGACCTGTGAGGCTCCAGTTTCATTGCTGTAGTGGGTAAGGAATGAATTTCATAAGAGACCTACTGACCCTTTGAGTCTCCTGAAGTCTCCCAGAAGTTGCACCCACACCCTCACCACTGATCCCCTGGCCATGTGGATTTTGTGTACTGAGGGCCAATGGAGGAAGGATAAGAATAATTCTTTTCTTCTCTAAAACTCAGGCTCTTCCCTTCCCAATTCTTTCTTTGTCCCACTCCCTTTTGCTTCACAGCTCTCCATGGCATGCAGAAAATGAAATAAAGCCCGTTTGTCTTGGCTTTTCAGTGGGAAAAGAAAGTAAGGCTAAAATTGCCAAATCATGTAGCCTTTACTTAGGTGTTGTTCACTTCAGATTTGATCGTGTTTTGTCTGGGTGAGAACTACAAAATTTGGCCCAGACTAAGTATGGATTTGTTGGTATGACATTTGTTAGCATTTATAGAATCCGAAATCCAAGTTCATGCTTCATACACCATTGCACAATAGATGGCAGGTTAAGCTTATGTCACAATCAGAAATTGTTTCCCTTTGAAAGAACTAACACATGGAGATTTCATAGCCTAGAAAAACAGAACAGCCTTCCTTCCCAGCTTTATGACTTCAACATTTTAACAAGGCTAAGAAGGGAAGTGGAGGTTCCTTGTGCCTGAAGTGTATTTTCTCATTGCAATCTGGCTTGCCTCCTCATTCTAGATTACTTTGAGAATATTTTCCTATGACAGATGTTTATTAGACTCTGAATTAGGAGTGTAAAGGTTCTATCAATTCAGTCATTTAAAAAGAGGCCCTGGATAACTGTCTGCACAGAGTTGTTATTCATAGCTGTTCCTCATCCTGTGCTGGCAAGATGATCAAGCAGATAAGCTAACAGAGTCCTTAATACCTTGTAGTTTGATTATATACCGTCAGCTTGGAAGAAGTGTACAGTTCCAGAGCCCTGTAGTGTTTTAGTGTTCTCTGGCAAACGATTTTCTTCTTCTTTCCCTTTCTTTTTTGTTTTTAACTTTGGATATTTGTTTAATTTTTGAAGTGTTTTATAGAAGGCTAGGTATAAGGGCTTGCAAGCCATGAACTCTGGGGTGGGATTTTTAAAAATTAGTTTTTCCACTGACTTCAGCAGCAGCCACAGAGTAAAACCCATGCCAAGTGGTTACATTCTTACACTAGCTCTGGCAGCAGATTTTTCTGCAAGCTTCATCAGGTTTCTTAACTTTTCTATTTACGTGCCTCTGTTTATAAATTAGGGATTAATGATATTTATGCAATTCATTGGAATAGGGTGGTTTTGTGGAAAACTTTATGGACTAAAATGAACAAGGATTATTATTACAGTTTAGATTATTATTGCAAATTGAAATTCAACAATGGCATGTCACAGGTGACATGTTCTTAAAAATGTAGCAAAGCTTGCTGTAATGAATCAACAGCATATTATCATTGTCCCTTTTTGTTGTAATATGTTCATTTGGTTATCCCAGGGTTTCATCAGCACTTTACAAATTGTCTTAGCTGTTGTCTGTAATTTTATTACTCCTTTGCTTTATCATGTCAGGTTATGAGTGAGGTTCTTGGCTGAAATTCTGCCATTAGAAAGATTGTTCAGTACCTAATAAAGTCTATGTCTTTCCACAGATGTAGTCGGAGTACATTTGACCCAAAGAATATGCTTGTATTTGCATACATGGAGTAGAAAAGCCATTTCCTGAAGTTTTGCAGTTCAGAGTCAGAGCAGTGCACGTGATACTGTATAATAATGTGTTTTAAGTAATCTAAGCGCACTGCACTACTGTTTTCTTTCTTCCTGCATACTATGCTGTTAAAAACATTGCCCTCTCACATTTAATTATTTCCTGGTCAAATCCTATCTACAAGTTAGGCTAATGACAGCTTTTGCTTAAGTTACATGGATTTGTAATGTCTATTGTCTTGTCCTCCATTCTATGAACAGGGGTTCACTAAGCTGAACCGTGCTAAAGAGTGCCCTGCTATGGCAGACTTTCAATAAGAGATTGCTTGAAATGGCCTTGTGGCCCATTTATGTAGTAACAAGGGAGACATGTCCTGACCTATCAATCTCACTTTAAAAGAGCTGTTCAAAACAATGTGTATTGTGCACATAGAAACCAATGGATAAGAATGTTTATTATTGCAACAACGTTGAGCCCAATAAAAAATTCCCGAGGAGTTCACCTGGGAGCTGAAATCAAGCTCTTTGTTTAAAATGCCTCATAGCATCCCTATACCTGACAGTCCATGCAACATCTAATTTTTCAATTGCAGAAAATTTTTTGTTTGAGGGTTGGGAGTTTTTTCCCCCTTCTTTCTTCCTTGGTAATCTATTTCATTAATAGCCTGTTTGAATCTGGCCAGGTATTCATAACTCAGTATATTGTTTTGTTTCTCTCTGAAATACATATTAAAGCAATTTAGATTTTAATTTTTTTTTGTTTTATTTTCACTTCTTTACAGCAGAAAAGTCTGTTTATCAACATGTTTATCAACATATCAAGATAAACATGCAGTAAAGAAAACTAACAAATATTGCAGTACTTGTACACACAATTTAAAGAGTTTAGGTCTCCAGTACCACTGGGATTATATCAACCACATTTTGGTGGCAGATTGGATTAATCATCTAAGAGTTTTCTCTTGGTTTATTTCTGATATCCTGCTGGAAACTGGCTAATCAGCTTCATTGTGTTTGGGACGCAAGTTGACCATCTCAGCAGAGCAAAGAGCTGCCAATTTGGACCAGAAACTAAGGAATATGTCTATACCATAAACTCTGTCAGTATATCTGTGTTGATCAGGGGTGCAATAACGTGCAGTTTATGACTAGAGCTGCTGTACCAACAAAAGCCCAGAAGATGCAGTTATATTAGCAGTAGTAGTTACCAGTGTTGTTTTTTTGGGCCATTGGAGAACAGGATCTACAACTGGAATAGATTATGCCAACAAAGTGTGTAGCGTTGCTCACGTTAGTTTCATTCATCTGAGAACTTGCTGGTGTCACTGTAGTTAAGTAGCCGAAGAAAGACTGTT
The DNA here is from genome assembly GCF_047370975.1 of Nipponia nippon. Classification (NCBI taxonomy): domain Eukaryota; kingdom Metazoa; phylum Chordata; class Aves; order Pelecaniformes; family Threskiornithidae; genus Nipponia; species Nipponia nippon. Next base: position 33,700,279 of record NW_028262402.1, read on the forward strand.
CCTATTAATGCTCAAGCTTTCAGAGACTGTTTCTTTAGTTTATGGCTATGGTTAAGGGTAACTGATGGAGATTTGTGTCTGTTGTACAGCTGTATATCTGTGTTGTGACTGAACACACAAGTTTTCAGACAAGCAGACCAGAAAACCTACTGGATTTTGGGAAAAACTAAGATTTGGAAAAAAAGCAACAGCAGCTAACCTTTACCTTAAAAATGCCTCTCTTGTTCACCTAGTGGAACTGATGGAGCCCACTCATTATATTACAGTTGATGATGTCTCTCTCATTTCAAACAAAATACTCAAAGAATATTTTTCTCCAGTTTTGCCTCTGCACTATCAGGAGGTATCATTATTACCTGATTGTAACAATATACCTGAGCTGGTGCTAGTGGCATAGTCAAAATAGCCAAGAGCAAAGTACTATGTGATGTCTTAATTAAAAAATAAAAAAAGCCTGCAATAGTTATTAGTTTAGATGTATACCACAAGCATACTGACTTCATTCTACTCAGCAGGGGCTAAACTATTAAAAACATACAGATTTCAGGATAACCCCAAGAAATGACTGAACAGAATTTGGTGAGTGCATAATAGATGTTTGTGCTGTAAAACAAGGACACAGTGCAACTAGAGTAGAAATCATGCAGTACAACAGACATAAAACAATGTTCTTTCTCTGTGTTCTCCCCCATGTCCCTTACCAGTTAATATTTTACCTCTTAGTTAAAATACATTTTTGGCATGGGATTAGTCAGCAAAACTGCCTGTGAGAAACAGCCAATTTTATAACACGCTTCAGTAGGCCTAAACAGCAGGTGCTGCCATGCTACCATGGTCTCTAGCGACAAGCCATGCTCCACTGTGTGTCTGAGATAGGAGGAGCTGTTTAGAGCTTTTATTTCTGAGTGCTCTAAGGTCCTGTGAGAGCATAAATGGCATTTTCAGCTGTCACTGGTGTTAAATCTTAAAAATTAAAATTAAAAATTTAGCCTTATTATGCAGGGTTTCTGCTGCTATTGCTTATGCATGTGTGGGTGTAAGAGAGCTCCCTTAAAATTCTCAGGAAAGGGGAAGTCACTACTGCATGAGCTACATTCTGGTGGACTCATCACGTTGATGAGTGGATGACTCTGCACACTCACGGTCAAGGGAGCACGGAATTTGGGATGGTTCTGACCCAGTGTGGGATGAGCTGCTCAGGGCTGCAGGTATAGGAGGAGACCAGAGGCGCAGGGAGATGAGAAGAAGGTTGCATAGTCACTAAGAACTACGACAAGGATTCAGTACTCTGGTCAGATATTCCTAGTTACCTTCTACCAGCCTGTGCTCTCGTATTTAAAAAATGCATGAACTGAAATCAATTAACGTTGTTACTGTATTAGTTATTATTGAGTTTTACAAAACATTCACTATGTTTGTGATGTCCCTACATTTTCAGCATTTTATTGTCCTGCAGAAGTCTCAAATGGCAACATGCAAATCCATTTGATGTTTGTCAGTGGGAAGCAGGGACTTGGTTAGGACTTTGTGCTTGAGCTATGGAAAATAGGGAGGAAGTGAATTCAGGACCATAATGTCTGGAGTAGCAGTACCTTTTGGGTCTCACACCTGAAACCTTTCACATCACTTATAACCATGTCCCAGGCTGCCTGCAGACTGGAGAAAGACACCTTGTGCAGTTTAAGTTTGACATATAATTTCTAGTTTTTCTTCACCAAGCACAGTTAGAAAACACTGATACCACTGAAATCAATGTAACTTTGCAGTCAAATACCACACAGACAGAAACTTGTGCCTGTTTTAAAGCTTTTTAACTGAAAATGGGTGAGGGTTCTGCACGTAGCTGATTTATTAAGTTTCAGGGGGAATTTTCTGTTATTTTTCTGCTGATTCTGATTTTGTAAGGATTTTTCCTTATGAAAAGGAAAGATTGGCAGTACTGAGAGCATTTTAATTTTATGGGTATGATTTTTTATTTTTTTTTTACAATTTCAGCAAAAACTTTGCCACTGACATCAGTGGAAATGATAGTTAAACTTGCCTGAACATGGGTTTTATTTTTAATTTAATATGATTTTTGGCAAGAAAGTGTTTCATTTGTTCCAGAGGAACCCACTGGAATACCTTGGCAGGACAGAAGATTTAATGCCAGAAGTAACAGGGATAAAGGAAAGCAGGCATTAATTTTGCCAGGTGAAGATACCTGATTTACTTAAAAGGATGCTTTTGTATGCTAGGAGTCTTGCAAAATGCAGTAAGCTGAAAGGAATTTAACTAATTTCATAATTAAGAACTGGCTTCTCTCTTCAGTAGCAAACACATATGTAAAGCTTTATTTTAAAATAGCATATGTATTGAAAGAGGCATTCCAAGTAAGAGTCCAGAAAAAAACCCACAAGTTTGTAGCAGCAAAAAGAAAAGAAGTTAGAGTCCTTAGCATACACTGAAATTACTGCTGTTCATATCTAATTAGAGGAGAAAAATATTTCATCCAATGTAAGTTACTAGAAATTTATTCTGACAGATTTGCATGTTAATTTTATTATTCTTTCTGAATCTGTGGTTTAACCCCTTTTTTTACTTCCCTGTTTCTCCAAATTCACCATTTTGGTATTTGAAGTGTTGAAAAAAAGCTGTCTTGAAATAGAACATACCAGCTTTGTCTTTTGCTGCCTTATGTGCAAATACTGTAATTTGGATAGTCATCCTGTATTAAATCAATATTAGATTGAAAGAAGGTTGTTTTCAAAGAAGCTAACACTCAGTACTTGATTATTTAACAGCTTTTATAATTTTTCATAAGATAAAGATTTATTACTATTATTATTAATTTGAAAAAAATCAGGCACATTTTGGCATCTTTTTCCTTAATTTGGTATGGATGCAAAATAGATTAATTGACACCAATATAGTAATTGTTATGTAAATGAGGTGCTAATTTGGAGCTTTAAAAATACACTTTGTTTTTTAATTAAATCTGTTTTCCCAACTATAATATTTACACTTTAAAATCAGGAAAAATCATAAGTAGAATGAAGGCTGTGTCTTGCTCTTGGACTAACAGGCTAACATTTTATTCAAGCATGCAGCTACTAAATTGTCATAAGGAAGAACTCTAATAAAGAAAAAAATTGGAGCATAGATGTCATGTTTCACTTAAATTTATGTACTGTCTTGGCACTAGGCGGCAATAGGCTCACAACAAATCCCTGTATGTTGCAATTTCCTCCAGAGAGCCTCTCCTACAACCACCAAAAAGCCCTTTAGGGTTGGGCGGACAGGAATACCATGCTAATGCTTTAATTCTATTATGTAGTAAATCACTGTTAGACCAGACACAGAGTCTAGCAGGTTGTCACCACCCAGCAGCTGAAACAGCAAAGATGGGAATGATATAGGTCAGAGGTTTCGCCACCTGAAAGGTCATAAAGTGTATTGGAGGTGGGAACTTTACACCCTAGTTCATGTGGACACAGAGTAAAAACTAGGTCTGTGGTCTTGTTGCTGACATCAAGTGAAACCATGTCTGTACTGAAAGGTATCCCAGCACACCCAGTACAATTAAACCTGCTAGAAATGTCATGGTTTATTACCCCACCTGTTGGATTCAACTACTGCCTTCGTGGTGATGACACTTGTGGTTTAAGCCTGGCAGGCTGCAAAGGGATTAGAAAACACACACACATGCACATGCACGCTCACCCCCTGCCCCCCACATCCTCCACTTCTGCACTCCGTTAAATAAGTTTTGCAGCATGCGCAGGAAGCCAATACAAGTGGTCTGACAAAGTAGTACTTGACCTACAGATCCAACGGCACTCTAGAGACCAGTGACTGAATTTTGCCACTGCTGACTGATCCCATATAGTTAGAGTAGATCATAATATAGCAGGGTAATAAAATATGCTGTTGTGGTGTTCTTCACGTATATACAGAAGAGATAAAGAGGGAAAATGAGACCCTTATATTTTCTCTACTGGAAATATTCTGTTCTTTTTAAATACACTGTCTCTAACTAAAACTTGATTGTTAGGATCATTTCCTCATAACTGTATACAAATCTTGCCATATACTTGCTATAGATTTGTTTTCATGTGCCAATAATGAGAATCAGTGCTTTATGTGCCCAATTACAAGTAATGTAATTTTAAAAAGGGAGTGAAAAAAAAAAGTACTAATAAAGCAGTGAGAGAAACCCTCAGTTTCGAATAAGCATGCATGTTGAAATTCAGGAAGGCGATGGTTCTTAAGCTGCCTGTTTACTCTGGCCTTGCTGGTTCAACTGACCATGACCTAATCTCTTACTGTAGGTAAGAACAGATGTTGAGATGATGTGAAATAGCTTCTGTCAAGGAGTTCGCTGGGTGTCACCAAAGCACAACAAAACCTAATTTTATTTTTTTCCCATAGAGTCCTCCTAAGGTGTCAGATTTTGTAGTTTTTTGTGATGTATTTCCTTTCGGTTGTACCTGGCAAAGTGGCATTTCTGGGGCAAATAGCTTGCTCAGGAACCTGTTCTGGAGAATCCCTTAAATCTGACTGTAAAGAGGCCTTGAACTCCCACAAGAACTCCCACACTCCTTACCTACAGTCTGAAAGAGGGGAATATAATGTAACGAAAATGAGATCTTTTCACATTTTTAAGATATGCTTTTAACCCCAGTTCTTTTCAGCAGTAGCCCTTCCCTTCTCTAAGCATGGGTCATACACTTGCAGAGGTATTGCTGCAAAAATATGTGTGGAGAAGAGAAATACTGCAGAAATTATGCAACCTTTCCACTTCCATATTGTATTTTACAAACTTCTCAAGTGCCTTGGGTAATTCTTTGATAGTTCTGTTGGGAAAAATGATAACTGTACACTGATGCCTGCATTCTCTCTACATACGTCTGCAGTTATGTTGTCTCACCAATATGAAGTGTAGGCAGGGAAGTTTCCCAAATGAATTTGTGAGAGAGGATATATTGGATTTGGGAACAAACGTAAAGAAAATGAAAAACCTCATCCTATTTCAACACTGCTATAAGTCTGATCAAAATTTCAGATCATAGAATCATAGAATCGTTAAGGTTGGAAAGGACCTCTTGAGATCATCGAGTCCAATCTGTTAACCTAACTGCTTGGTCTACATCTAAACCATGTCCCTAAATAAAGATAAATTGTAGCCTTTTCTGTCATGAAGGAATCTATTTTATGGAGCATAATATGCCCAGGATCAACTTTCATCTTATTTTGTTTTGTTTCGGTTTTTTTTTCAGTCCAGTTTGCTGATGAAGGGCAGGTTGACGCTGATGGCTGGAGTAATAAAATGGAAGATCAGGATCACTGCTCTCTCTCTTACATTGTCGTCTCTCTTGCAGAAATTCTCAGTTTGTTCCATTGTTGGCAGATCTCAAATGTATTGCAGAACAACAAATGCATATGTACACAAGAGTGATAGCTAATGGGAGTGACCTGCACAGTTCCAATTATGACTGATACCATTCTACTGCCTTTATGCTTATTTTAAAGTCCCCTCGACACAGATTGATTAAAGGCAAGGACCCATATGAACTTATGAAAAATTTATGGATTTTTGAAAGAGCTTTAACATGTACCATTTAAGAACCAATCATTTCTTGGCTGTCACTATTTTCTTTCCCTTTCTTTCCATCACAAAATCTCTCTTACATTGGGAATATATGCTTAATAATCAAAAACTGATGCTGTGGATTAAAGAATAAAGATGTCACTGGATAAAATAAAACAACAACAACAGAAAAGCAATTAGATTTGTATGATTTTAACTATTCTTTAATCTGCTTCTGGGCAACAAAAGTGATTTGTGTCAGCCGTTATTGCATTAAACTTTAATTTTCTTCCACAAGAACAGGATTATATAAAGGAGTATTGGATTGCACTCAGCATGGATTAGCTGAGCGGTGTCTTTGCTGCCAAGGACCAAATGGATTTCCTTCCTTTTGTGATTTATATTTTTATTGCTGTTTTTTTCCCCTCCTTCTAATTCCCATTACCCGTCTGTTTGCCAGAACTGAGATACCCTCAAGAGCAGCAGAAAGGCAGGCAGAATTATTGGCTTATTGCATATATTTATGTTCCAAGGATCCTCACTAGCCAACGTCAAAGGAATAAGCTAGCCCTTAGCCATAGAAGCTGATTGCTAGTTTAAAACTGAAAAATTAAAAGCTTATTCATTGTAAAAGGGGCATAGTTATTTCTTCTTGAATTAAGTATATATATGCATAATCAGCTTAACTTTTCCCTTAAAAGTTGATAAAAATTTCCAGAGTTTTGCCTCATGGTAGATAAGCAAAGGTTTCTTGGACATATAAAATGATGAATGGTCAAAACAGAGATGCTGGCAGTGTGAATGGAAGAGGAAAAATATTCACTCAGTATAGAGGCAGGGAATATGCAAAATTTGCAGGGATAAAAAGGCAGAAAATAAAACATAAACCCTCTACTAACAGACTGAATGTCACAAATTTCAGTTTGTATTTTGAGGCCCATTTTAGAAATGACTAATGAATTTTCTGGTCTTGACATTTTAACCAGTAAGGAGGTGCTTAGTGGTAGATGAGACAGAGGTATTTAAGGAAAAATATTTAAGCTATTAAGTTACAGAGGATGGTTTGGGTTTGTAGGCAGTGAAATACAGCAACCCGAATGCCTATCAGTAGTCCCTCTTGGGCAGATTCAGCAACACCAAAGGACTTTCAAGTGCAATAAAAAATTAGAAAAGAATAGCAAAGCATAGAAAAGCTATTGTTAAAAAGTATAAATGAAAAGTCTGATTCTCCACCACAGGGATGAAGTAGGAGCAGAAGCAGGCCCTGCTGTCATTATGTCACCAAAGCAATTCTTATTAATAATAAGTTCCAGAGCACATTTTCCATGGGTCCGTCATAAAAATATTTTGTGGGTGACAAACAGTCCAGAAGCTTGAAACTGAGATGTGTAACTGCTGAAACCTGAGCTACCCTTGATCCTGTGCTTAAATACTTTTCTCGATGTTGCACATCCGTTTCACGGTCCAGAACTCAATCCACAGTCAAACCTGGCCCAACTATTTAGTTTTGTGTTGCAAGGTAAACCTGACCTTTCCATAAATTAACATGTAAAAGAAGGACATTAAAAATTTCACTTGATTCCTGACTTGGCAATGCTGCCTACTGAATCACATCATTTCATGTCAGAGCTGGAGGCTTTCCTTAGTCTTCAGATTACACAGAAGGAGTCTTAGTTCATGGCATTTAGTTTGTTGGTACACAAAAATGAGTGGGTTATAGTTGTATTATCAAAATTAATCTTCGTGATTGTTGTTGTGTTATTTCCTGAAATTGTTGAATTAGACTAGTGACTGTTGTCGCACCCTTGCTTTTTTTTGGTAACTGTTAGATTTCTCAGAAGCAGCTTTCAGCTTATTGGTAAATAGAACCTTTAAGTCATCATGCATTTTCCAAACAGGCATTTAGTGCCTTCAGACTACTGACAGAGACGCTAGTCTGTCAAACACTACATCAGAGAGGGTATTTCCTGCTGCTTCTGTCACATCAGAAAGATATACAGAGAGAGCCCCTATGCTGGTTTTATGACTTACTTAGTGTTTGCCTGCCATTTCTCTCTTACATGAAGGAACTATTTGTGATAGAATAAATATTGCACTATCATAGAATGATAGAATCATTTAGGTTGGAAAAGACCTTTAAGATCATCAAGTCCAACTGTTAACCTAGCAATGCCAAGTCCACCACTAAACCATGTCCCTAAGCACCACATCTACATGTCTTCTAAATACCTCCAGGGATGGGGACTCAACCACTTCCCTGGGCAGCCTGTTCCAGTGCCTCACTACCCTTTCAGTGAAGTAGTTTTGCCTAGTATCCAACCTAGACCTCCCGTGGAGCAACTTGAGACCATTTCCTCTTCTCCTGTCACTTGTTACTTGGGAGAAGAGACTGACCCCCACCTCGCTACAACCTCCTTTCAGGTAGTTGTAGAGAGCAATGAGGTCTCCTCTCAGCCTCCTTTTCTCCAGACTAAACAACTCCAGTTCCCTCAGCTGATTCTTACAGGACTTGTTCTCGAGACCCTTCACCAGTTTTGTTGCCCTTCTCTGGACACACTCCAGCACCTCCATGTCCTTCTTGTAGTGAGGGGCCCAAAACTGAACACAGTACTCGAGGTGCGGCCTCACCAGTGCCAAGTACAGGGGCACTATCACCTCCCTGGTCCTGCTGGCCGCACTATTTGTGATGCAAGCCAGGATGCTGTTGGCCTTCTTGGCCACCGGGTCACACTGCTGGCTGATAATCAGCTGGCTGTTGACCAATATCCCTAGGTCCTTTTCTCCTGGACACCTCTCCAACCACTCTTCCCCAAGCCTGTAGTGTTGCATGGGGTTGTTGTGAGCCAAGTGTAGGACCCAGCACTTAGCCTTGTTGAACCTCATACAATTGGCCTTGGTCCATTGATCCAGCCTGTCCAGATCCCTCTGTAGGGCCTTCCTACCCTCCAGCAGATCAACACTCCCGGCCAGCTTGGTGTCATCTGCAAACTTACTGAGGGTGCACTTGTTCTCCTTGTCCAGATCATTTATAAAGATATCAAACAGAACTGGCCCCAATACTGAGCCCTGGAGAACACCACTTGTGACTGGCCGCCAACTGGATTTAAATGGATTCACCACAGCTCTTTGGGCCCGGCCATCCACCCAGTTTTTTACCCAGCAAAGTGTACGCCCATCCAAGCCGTGAGCAGCCAGTTTCTCCAGGAGAATGCTGTGGGAAATGGTGTCAAAGGCTTTACTAAAGTCCAGGTAGACAAAATCCACAGCCTTTCCCTCATCCACTAAGCAGGTCACCTTGTCATAGAAGGAGATCAGGTTAGTCAAGCAGGACAGTAATGTAATTGAAGTCTATTCCTTTTTACTGGAAAAAGAAAAAAAACCAAAAGATCCCTCCCCGCAACATGCATACACAAACTCACAGTCTCCCCCACCATGCCTGAAACAGGGAGAAAGTAGGCTTGTTTTGGCATATTCATCAAAATCTAAAGCAGCGGCTCTGCTTCCAGAGATTTCTCTGTGAAATGGAGCACAAAAAAGCACAGTTATCTAGCTACTAGCCTGCATGCATCTCAGGCAGAAAAACAAGCGCTCTTAAAACTCAGAAAGAGGCCACCCAATAAATGTTGTACTTGCACTTCTCCCTCTTACCTGACTAAATTAAGGTAAAATTCATTTAAACAGGGACTAAAGGGAGCTCCTAGAATATTAATCTCCTGCTATTGTAAGCAGTCACTTCATGTAATGTCTTTTATATGCTCATCATATTACATCTGGAATGTAGTTATATTTTCCTTATGACTTTTTTGTCCCCACTGTTCTTCCTGGGATTTATATTTCGTGATGCTATGAAAGCTTTTGAATTTCTCTGCAGTCTTTGCAGCTTCCCTGGATGCAGCTTTTATATTATTCATAGACAGAAATGTAGATGTGATAGTAGAAAAAGGTCCTTTAGGAAGGGATGTTTATGATCTTCTTTGCATCTTGATTCTGAGATTGGTGCTGTTCTGTCTAAAAGACAAGGTGACCTCAGCATGCTGGGATGCACAGTCACCAAACCCATCAAGGTGCTCTTGCTCTGTAGATGTAGAACATAAATTTCTTGTGCAAAAAGCTCAGGTCAGGTGGACATGCTAATAGGACTACACATGGCTTGCATCATGAACCTGGGCTGTATGTCACCTGTGCAGCAAAATTGCACCTGTGCAAGCCACAAAGAATCTTTTGCATGTGTGTGTGCATGAAATATACCATTTTGACTTGGATTTTATGTGGAAAAGTACTGATGTCAGATATACTGTTCACTAGTAGTGAGAGGAGCTCAGTTTTTCCTCAAGATTTCCAACTTAATTGTCCAGATCAAAAAGGTTTGGGCAGAAATTTTTATTCTAGTGAAAACTAGTCTGCTGTTGGCTGTCCTCATAATATTTCAGTAGTAGTTTATTTGGGAAGTTGTACAGCAAACTGAACAAAAAAGATAATGAATTATTTTGTATTTGAGGAAGACTTAACTTTGCTTCAATATGACTGAAGTAGGGGGGAAAGCCTCTGCTTGTTGCATCCCAATTCATCTGCCTGACTCAAATCAAACATGTCAGTGGCTGAGTAAATCACAGGCATATCTAGCTATATATAAACCTATTACAAACGTGCCTTTGTTTTTCAATCTATCTATGTGCTCTCCAAGTCTTGACTCCTGAAGATTTAGGCTATGATTATGCTGTGGCTGTCAATCAGAGCAAGTCACTGTTGAAAGTGTTTATATATTGGCTAGGTTTGCATTGCTTTAGGTCTTCAAACTCACTAAATACTTAATTGCTGGGACACTTTTTCGCACCTGGCAATGAACTCTAATTAACTTGCTTTCATCAGTGGAAAACTGAAAGTAAAAGTAAATACCTCTGGTATTTAGTCCACAGTAACATGAAGCAAAATGTGAATGATGCATTCTTGGTACACCTTGACACCAAGCACTTGGTAACGGCTCCATTCCATTAGCAGTATATTGGTTACACCCTTACTATATGCATATAATAAAGTAAAATCTACAGCAAAATGAGGAGGCATATGATTAGGTTGCCATGAGCCTATTTTTTATAAGAATATACCACTACTGTAATACTCTGTGGTGGCTGGTACTGTGTTTTTCAGAGGCTAAAGAAACTGGAATTTGAGTATTTTTTTCTAATCCATGTTATCATATTCAGAAAAAGATATGGAAACTTTGGAGGTGATTCAGCACAAAGTCACAGGAGAGATTCAAGGAACAGAAAAAATACTTTACAGTAAAAACTAAAAAAAAGTTCTATGTTTTAATTCATCAGAATGAAAACTGAGAGGTACTTTAATACTAGTTTCTAATTACTTACCTGGAGAAAGGTATGAGGTAATGTAATCCACCTCCTTTCTTTCAGAAAGTAGCCATAATGAGTCTAATAAACAGAAGAAAAAAACTAAACAGAACCACACGGGATCTGAGGTGTACATTTTCAATAAGTGTAATGATATTTGGAATAACAAAACACCATTCTTCCAGTGGATTCCTTCTGGTCTGAAATTAAGACAAGATGACTTTCTGAAAGAAATATTACAACTCAGCCACAAATTATTTGGCTTGAAGAAGGTATTACTGGTTATAAGTGCACAGTAAAATGGTCTCACATGGCATGAAAGTTATTTTATATATATATAAAAGTAAATTACACTTAAGTTTACTTGAGGTAATTCAACTATTTAATCTTTTGAAATTCCTAATGTCTTTATTTGTCAACCTGAGTGCTTTTGCCCTGCTCTATCTTATCACATCCAGAAATCTGACTTGAACAACTGGAGTTATGTCACCAAATTCGTTGGTATACAGCTGAAGCAAAAATAAATTAAAAACTGTAAAAAAGTACTTTTTCTGTGATGCCATTGTCAATTTTTCTTTGAATTTTAGCTCCCAGGAGGACCTGCAGCCTGGTGTAAATGTTTTAGCTGCTCTTTAATTATACTAAATCTAGCACCAAGAGCTGACCTAAGCAGGTCAGCAAGATAAGCAGGGGAGTAGCAACTCACTATTTTCCCATCTCATTCTTCAGGGCTCTTGATTTCTCTCTGTACAGGTTTTGCTCACATTGGAGGATTTGTCTCAGCATTTTTTCTTGAACCAGACTTTATTATTTGCCATAAATGATACACAGCTGATCGTAGAATAGATACCTGGTCAAAAGAGCTGCCTACTGAATTTGCAGTTTCCATAGGACCGTATTTTTGGGTATTCAAAACTATGCACTGTGTATAAATCAAGGCTTGCAATTATTTAAATCAGTTCTTCATCTGACCTGTGTGGCATTCTCACTTCATATAAAAATACAATCAAGATTTTACTGCCCACTCTTTATGACAAGTATGAAAATATTAGATGCCGTTGTGACAGCAGCCAGGTAATTCCCTACCACAAATCAAGATTTAACTTTCATTTGCTCTCATAGTTTTTCCAGTCTCCAGTATTTCTCTTTGTGAAATAGTAATAGAGTTTTTGGTATATTTCTGTGATTTTATGGTGTAGTAGTATATATGAGCACAAGCTACCAAGAAGGAAGCATTTCTGGTTCTCCTTTAAAATGAGGTGAAACTGAACTGAAAAGTTTGATTGCATTTCACATGCTGGGCACAAAGGTTCATTTGATAAATCTAAGGTAATCTTGAAGGTAATTTTGAAACTGAGCATTCTAGAACGTGCCATAAGGCCCAGTTCCTGAAAGGATTTGAGAAAAAAGCTAGAATAAGAAAGAACTTACCATCTATTACTTCTTAACTTTATTGTTTTGGTAGGAGGGGGATGGAGGAAATCTCTAAAAACTTACTAAAAAAGGCCTAAATGCATATGTCCTGTGCAGCATGGCTGTATTTTAAATCATTGTCTTTTTTTCCTTCAGGGGTGAAAAAGAAGCTGTAGTCCATCTTGGTGTTTCAGTTGTTTTTCACTCAGTCTGTCGCCCAATTTAAGTCAGTATCCCCCTGTGAAAGAGCCATTTGTTTACAGTGAGAATGAAGAATAAGGTATATGAAGAGATAGTGGAATTCTGCCATATGCTATAACATATGGGTAGTTTACACTATGTTACATCCATGTGAAGGAGAGGACCCTGATGGACAAATGTATTGCATTATCCTATCTTGAACCCTTAGTAAGAGCACTTAGCACTTTCATAACATAGCAAAATAATTAACTAATCCTCACCAAACCAGAAGTTTTGTAAATATTAATAAAGAAAATAGAGCCTACAACTAGGGACTATGAGGCACGGAGTAAGCATAGTTATGCTAGTCTTAGTAATTAAGACATTGGAACCCCTGTTCTTTTCTCTGTTTTGCAGCACATGCCATTACTTTTCAATTTGCTATATATGCACCAGCGTTTGAAATGTGTGTGCATGTCTTTGTACATTATGCACAAAATTATCTTTGTTGCACATTTGTAGTGACAAAGAAATAGATCTGCCAGCAGTTTTTCAAGTACATAGAAATGTAGAGAAATATATATGTTTTATATTATGAGATACAACACACAGCAGTACAAATTCAGTGGTAAGAAGGCATATGTTATAGCTGGGTAAATAAGTGTGAGTTGCTGTAAGTTAGATGTTGAAGCTTTTACTCTTATTTCTGCAGGTTGCTACCTGAGGTAGCATTGGTGAAATCACATTTATATTGGTATAACTGCACTGGTTCTGTATTTGAGGAATGAAATGAAGGGACATGGCAGGAAAAATAATCAGCAACAGGGGTATAAAGAAGCAATCAGCTTCTAACTCCTCTTATCACTCTCCATCCCAGATTTTCCTCTCCAATGTTGTGATTGTACACATGCTTCAACCCAGTTCCTTAGTCTTGAAAATTACATTATTTTAAATCCTCTCTGAGCAACACCTACTTATGGAGATATAATCTATTCTAAATGGCTAGCCTACTATGGTTTCTGTATGACTTCATATGGTACTAATAGTCATGGATACATCAATAAAACCCAGCCTTCTGGAACCATTTTCCGTTGAATTCTTGGCTGCTGTTTACCTTTCTTTTACCCTGATCATTGAGCACATCAAACTGAGAATGTTTTTTTTTTTTAAATTGGGTATACTGGGCTTTTTGTTTTATTTTAGCTCATTTTGTTACAAAGCAAGAAATTTGACTTCTAAGAGTTCTCAAAATCCTGACAAAAACTCAGCTACAAGGAGCAGTTTCAGAAATTTTCTTTTAGAGTATTTCCATAAAACATACATAAGATGTAATTTCTTTTCATTTCCAGGTAAGTTGAAATACATTACCACTTCACACTGTACATATTTGTAGCATGATTTTGTGGAGTGGTTAATAATCTAAAGTAACAAACTCAGAAGATCTGTGCAGGACTGAGATCTTAGGCCCTAATCCCACAAAGATCTTTTTAGAAACTTAACACTGACAACATCTGCAGTTTTAGTGAAGTCAGTTGAACTTCTTGAACTCTATTTTAAGCACATGTAAAGTCTTTAAATAGTCAAAGATTGTAAATTCTTTTGAGTAGGAACAGAATTTGCCTACTATTTATAACATAAAGAAAGCAATGTATAAAAAAAGAAAGAAAGCAGGAGTCTTTGGGTACAAGTGGTAAATAATAATTTAGGCCCTTTATCCTGTCCAAAAGTGATGCAAAGAGATACGGGGCATGTTACCTGATGTAGTTTATACCATCAGATGCTATAACATTGTTAATGTAATTTGTAACAGAAAACAGTCAGAGTTTAAATTTAAAATACGATACTTAGGTGTGTTGTTAGGTTTTATGAAGAATAATAGTAGTGGACAACTCTCCTGTTTTATTTTAGTTAAATGTGGCTGTTCTTTGGGTAAAACTTAGTTTGGGATTTATTGCAGTATGCTTAAATTGGAGAGCCTGATGTTGACATAAATTCATTGCAGTGCAAACGTTGAATGTTATTGTACATATGTTATAACATATGGCAGAATTTCACCCCTCATCTCTTTCTTATGCTCTGTCCTCAGAGTCACTAAAAGGCTGTCCCATGAGATGACTTTTTGTTAAATTAGGTCAGCAACTGCAGGAGGCCATGTGTCGACTCCATTTCTGAATAATATGGCAGGGTTAACACTTGAAAATGATCTTTTCTTCAACCTTTTCTGGGAAGAAAGGAGAAATCTGACAAGAGATCTTAGTCTGACCACAGAAGTCTCTGAGATACTTCTCGTCAGATATTTATGAGATATTTTAAAATTTATTTTCTATGACTATGTTAACTACACTGTTGTTTTCAGACATTTAAAGCATACTAGACAGATGTTTGTGGGCAGAATTAACTTCACCTCTGTGAAGCTCCTCTAGTGGCCTGTATGTATGATCAGGAAGAAGGGGCTGACCTTGCAACTAATGCCTTGGCTCCTTATCGTATTGGTAGTAAAAGAATTCTTTTGCATAAATTTGTCTCTACAGACTCTGGATTGCTTTGCTGTATTCTATTTCACTTTACACATAGCCACACATTCGGGGGAAGGGGAGAAATGCTAGCATAGCATGGAGTGGTGTTTGTATGGTATATTCTCTGCAGGACATCATCTTGCTCCAGCCTTCCAGACAGAAGGAAATTTTACCCCTCTTGCTTTACCAGTGGTTCCATTTCCACTGTCTTTCTGCGACCCATGATTTTATAAAACTTTACCACAGCCACTCTCATTTGCATCTTTTTCAGGCTGATTAAGCCTACTTAATTGTTCTTCAGTGCTGCAGGCTTTGATTAGCTTTGTTGCTGCCTTTGAATCTTTTCCAGTTCTTCTATTCACTTTTTGAGATGGAAAGTTCAGTACACCATGGTATTCAAGAGGCAGACATGCCATGGATTTATACAGTGACCTAATTATGTTCTTTGGTTTTTTGTTTGTTTGTTTGTTTTTGTTATTTCTTTATGACTTTTTTAATAATTCCTAACATTTTATTTACTTTTTTTCCTGCTACTGAGGACTGAATTAAAATTTTCATGGAAGTATTGATTTTTCTCCTAGATCTCATTCCTGAATAGTAGCAGTCAGCTCAAATCAAACTCAGACTTCAGGGCTTTTTGGGTTTAAGTTACAAAATTTAATTTATTCTTTGACGCACAGTTAAGACTTGGATCTATGAATCAGCAATGAACAGAAGTTTCCAGACTGTTCTGAGATTTTTTTTTTCTCTTTTAATATCCCAGTGCAGAATTTCTGACCATATTGCCTGGAATACAGGAGTGACAGTTTTAGCTGCTTCTCTTCCAGAAGGATAACTTGTACAGAAATGGGTATATATAAAGACTTCTAGAATAAAGATAGTGCCTCTTAGAGAGGACACTGGAATACTCTTGCTTGTTTAGCCTAAAAGGTATATGATGGCTATCCATAAAAATATTTTGAGGGCAAACATCTAGGAGGGAACTCCCACCAAGCTAAAGGTCAGCTAAAGGTCAACATTGGCATAAAAGCAAACTAGTGGAAGCAGCCCATGAATAAACTTTATGCTAGGAATTAGGTGGCTGACAACTTTCGTGGTATCAGATTACCAGTGGCAATAGTGAGGACAAAAAAGAAAAATCCGTTTTCACTATGTATTTTAGAAGTTGAAGAAAGGTATTATTCTGATATGTTTCCTGTAGAAGCAGGAAACTAGACCTTACATAGGATCCATCTACCCTTGCATGCTATGCGTAGAAGTGGAAAAATGACATTTCTCATCATCTCAACAGCAAAAGGAGAAGAAAACAAAAGAAGCAACTTTGCCCAAACCTTCCAAGAGGCTTTGGGCCTGATATTGGAAAATACATAGCTGAACATAATATTTCCAGTACGTCTATGTGCATCCAAAAAATACAAGTTATGACTGAATCTTTGTTAATGTGTTTCTCCTTCCTGATGTATTATTTAACTTTGAAAACAAATACTATGTGCTCTGCAGATGCAATATTTGTCAAACTGGTTTTCTAATTAGTAATGTTCCTTGAATGAGTGGAGTGGATAATAAAAATATTTCTATTTGCTATTTCTGACGTTTCCACTGCCCCTTGAGTTTGAATGTTCCTTCTCTTTATCTTTTCAAACTGATTGTGGCCTGACCTCATCTGAAGTAAAAATACAACTCAATAGAGACAAAGACAAGGAGAGAGGAAAGTAGAATTTGTGCATTTTGAATGTTTTTTAAATTGATGTAATGTACCCAAGTGACTGAATTGCAGAGTACAGTATGTTTCCTGAACCAAACTCTGGATGCAGTATACTGCTTATCTTCATTCTTGTCATTCATTTCTCCCATCCCACCTCCTCCTCTTACCATGTTCTTTAGTGACAGTTGCATTCCTTTCAAGCACATTTTCTTATCCACATTATATGTTATTCTAGCTCTTTTATTTAGGATTTTTCACACTTCCTTCACATCTCCTTTACAGTCTCCAGTCAATAAGCGCTAAGACCTAAATACTCCTTTGCACTTCATGGCTATTCCCTTATCACATGCATTTTCTGTTGCCTGAAGGCAGATCTGTACAATTTTTGTTATTGAAATCTGGTTTTTTTCTTCCCAAGCAGATGGAGGATGTGTAAATGTGTCTAAAGACTGAGAATACCATTAACTTGGTTTTTACAGAGCCCTGGGAGACACAATGTCTCTCTGGCTCCTTTTAAACCAGGCTGAAAAAAAATAGTAATAACTCCACAATACAAGCAAAGCAACTTTAGCACATTATTGTGTCTTTCTTATAGCTCTGACTGCGGGGAAAAAAAGGTGCACTTCTGCTGCTGTGCATCAATCTTTTGCTATTTGCAAGAGAACACAATCCCCAAGTCATACACAAGCTGGATTTACATTATTCCATTAAGTATTGATTGTAATGCTTGAAGCCCTTATTGTTGCAATTTATCAGAGCTTCTTGCACTGTGATGAGTAGAAAATAATACTGCCCAGCTACTGCTTGTTGTGCACTCCACAGCTGGTAGGGCAAAAGTGGTCAAGAAGTGTTGCTGCTATTCTTTTTTTTTTTTAAAGCCAGTATATTCAGAAGGGAAAGCTATATTAACCCGATTTGCTGAATACCTGGTGTAAAATAGAGAGCATCCAATCTCTAATTGAGCATACAGATCTGAATCAGAATTATTTTACAAAAGGTGGATGGCCTTCTCTTACTGCAGCTATGTGAGACTAAATTCATTAAGTGCAAAAGATTAGAAACTCCATTTTTTGGCAGAGAGGGATGTTCAATCTTATTATTTTTATCAGAGCTCATCTAGGCTCCCTGTTTAACTTCAGACTGGAGTTATTGCTTCAATAAAACACAAAATTAAATTTTTAAAAAAGAAATTGAATATAATCAGCGGTATTTTAAACAAATGATCATACGACTGAATGAAAAAGTACATAGGCATAAAGGAGCCAAGGCTGCTTTCTGAGACATTTCACACAAGTTTTCTGTTCTCTAAATATGCTTTTCATAAATGATGACTTGGAAGATTACAATCCTGGAAAACATCTGAGTCAACTCTTTGTCAAAATATTGCTTCTATACACATATATTTATACTTGTAAAAACAAGTCTGAAGGGTGTGACGGAGAAATCCAAACCACTAGTGTAAGATTGTCTGGGCCAGATCCTGGTTGAAGTAAATTAACATAACTACATAAAAACTACATCATATCTATTAAAATGTTGGTTTAACTTCATATGATAATTTTTAAAACATTGAGGCCGCTGTCTGCCCCACCTTTTTGCAAGATTATTACACTTCTGAGCTATGACTTTAGTATTAATATTTTGAAATTCATACATACAATAATTTAATCTCTAAACTGTAGGAGGGTAACTTGAGCATTGGGTTCACCATTCAGGAATGGCCAAGATCCTCAGCTGTCTTATCTTCAGCTATTTGGCCACTAAAGGACCTGAAAACTGTCAAAGCTGTCTAAAACCTCCTTCAGTTTCATTGCTGGTGATCTTCATGCTTGTTAGCATTTCAAGGGGATTCTCAGGTACAGGCCTGCAAGGCCTGATTCAAGGGGTTTTTACAGAGCATGTCCTACTGTGCAAAAGGTATGTACTTATCTGGTATGTGTGGAATGTTGGTTCATATCCCCAGATCAGCAGGTTAGGGATTTGATGCTGGGTTTTTTTTTTTAATCATCCAGTAAAGTGCTTTAAAGGACACAGAACCACTGCTGCCACCTCCACCTTATTTTTTTCCAAAGTTGGGAATCATAGAGAAGATTCACCACCTGTGGGTGGAAGGGAAGACAGCTACTTCCCTCCAGCTGAGCGCTAATGGAGTTGGCACCTAGTTCTGCTGTAAGAAGTAAGGACTCTGGCATTGCCATACAGCTGGTTAGCTTCGACAGCTCCATGCCAGGTTAGTGGCTGTTGTGAATGCTGTTGGTAGTCATCAATAAATTGCTGCATCCTTCAGAATTCTGTTAGAGGACAGGAAACACTGTGAGCTAGTATAACGCTCATTGTTGCAATGTTGAAGTTCTATTGTGGAGTTAGCTCTTGAGCAATAGCAGAATCACCCAAGGATTCTCCAAGGATTCTCATAAACACTGCTTTATGCAAAATGGAAATGTTTCCAGAGTTTAATCCCGGGATGCACATGTAGGTCAATCCTATATATGCAGTACTTGGTGGCATGAACCTCAAAGTTGCTCTGTCACAGCCAATACCCACCAAAAATAATGTTCTTTTGCATCGCTGTCTTTGTTTTGAATTTATTTAAAGTTTAATTCATATTTTTAACTGTACTAATGATAATTTAAATGACTTTGTCTGTTAAAGATGGGTGGACAGTTCAGCTAAACCACATAGTTTTCTTGTATCCAACTGGAGCAGTATCAAGCCTGAGCTCTGAGATAGAAATTTCTAATTTTGTGGAGATGTATGAGAATAGAAGAGAAATCCTACCTTGTTTTCTTCTTTGGGGTCCTGGCAACAGTCCACCTGAGTATGCCGAGAGCACTCTTGGCTAGCACAGCTGACAATATCAGCCTGTGAAAAGCTTCTGCAGAGGCACTGATGAAATAAAATCCAAGCCCTTTGCTTCACAGCTCTGCATTGGCCAAAATATCTGGCTTCTTGGAAAAGTACATTCTCTGCCACGTCAAAGAGTGACAAGGTTGATATTCAGACTGGCAGAAACATTTCTGGGAAAGTGTGCTGGAATCCCTTCAAGAGTTTCTGCTAACAGCATAGCCCAACGTTTCTAATGTAGGGCATGGCTAAAATTTGGAGGAGGGTTCTCTGCATTGTACATGCTGTGGTATGTACACTAAGAAAAATACACAGAATCATCTGTGAACTTTTAAGAGAATGTGAAGAGGAGTGAAAAAACATTCTTCTTTACACTTTCTAGGAAACATTGCATTATAGGTTTATCCACTCAGTTGTTCTATGTAAACATTAGTAATGTAATAAGTTTCTCAGTACTCCTTGTGCCAAAGCTGATCTCTTCAGGATCCTATGTCTTTGCATAAGTCCCAAATTAGAAAGATGCAATTGAATTCAGACTGCCAAGAGAAGAACATCAAGGGCAATTAGACTGCTCTGATTTTTTTCCAGAAATGAACACTGCACATTTAGAAATTGTGTTGAAAGGTGGAACCTCAGGTCAATCAAATGTTTTGCGTATAATTCTAAAGAAAAACTGCTGCTGGGAAAAGGAGGAGAAAGGAACCTGGCTGTATGTCCTCTTCTTCCATGCTACTAGATTGTATCTTATTAGCCAGGTGTATTTCACTGGTGAGAGTCATCGCTTACAACTGGGAAGAATTTTTTGCACATCTATAATAAAATGGCTTTTAATTGTACCTCTACTTCAAAAACAGTCCAAGAATCATGAAAATAAATCAGAAAGTCAGTTAATAGTCATGCTGAATATTTTTACAATTTATTTAACTTCCTGTATTCCAGCACATCTCTGGGGTGGAAACTGGGACAATGTCTAACTCAAAACTCATATGGACATGTATAATGTTCAGCATATGGCACAGAATTTGCATTGGATTCATTCGCAGACTTTTGTTTGTGGGATGCCTTTGAGGCATTTGCTTATGGAAGGATGATGGGATAGTCTGTAAGAATAGGAAATAGTGCTTGAATAAAAGTGGAAGGCCTTCCATTGCAGAACAAAATGGGCATTCAGCCTAGGTTTATATTGAAATTATCTGAAATAATTTATGAGATGCTGTCCAGTAAACAGAGTTTATCATCTAAAGAGCCACAAAGAAGAAAAAAAAATCATTTAAGAAAACCATTGTAAGAATAAAGTGGAAAAGAGGCTATAAATCTTGACTTGATGGAGCTGTTTTTCTAAAATTTGTCTTCCCAGGCTTAATGAATGATGATGGTTTGGGTTATTGCATGGACCTCTATCTGCAACATAAATTCTGAAATTGTATCTTTACCAAGCAGAGACAGAGCCAGGTTCTCACACTTCTTTTTAAAGAAAGTCCATAATTTCTGCTATTCCTTATGAAATTGTCTCTTCATTAAGAAAAAAAACCCAAAAACCAGCTGTCTCCCTCTCAATAGTTCTGTTTAATGTTTGACATGTTTTGTTGACCTGGTGGATCAACACGCGATTTCATTTTACAATAATTCTTACCGTAAATGGCTATCCTGTGATATCCCAAATACTTCTCTTTACAAACACTATTGTACAGTAAATACAATGGAGGTTACTAGGTTTTCCGGTCACCCTCAGCTTTCTCTTTATGTGTCTCCCTCAGACACCTCCATTGGCACAAGCTGACTACAGAATCACCAAATCCTGGTTTAGAGCCCAAAGCAAAGGAAAGAAACATGACACCGAGGCAGCTAGTTCTCACAAATGGTCCCACATTGTGTTCAACCAGTTTTAATGTGGTGTGAGAAAACAGAGAGTTATTCCATGGATCTGTGGGTAGTCATACCTGAGTACAAACATAGAGGATAAGACGGTCTGGAATGAAAAGAGAAAGGAAATGCCAGCACTGAAATAAGATAAGTAAGATAAGTAAGAGGAAAAAGCTAGAGTGTAGGGAATCGAAATGTGTTTGTGTGTGTAAGCAAATGGAGAAAGCAAGAAAAGTTAAAATAACCTCGAGTGAGGATCTGATCATAACTCTGTAGATATGTTGACACTAATAAATACATTGTGCCCACATTAGCCTGTTTTTCTTGAGAGCCCTTCTACCCCAAACTAAGCATGATAGAATGGCAATATACAAAATACAATAATTCCTGAAGTATACTTTTATATATAATAAAGGCAGTGTCTGTAATATATATGCTTTTGATATAATGGTGATAATTTTATTCTGAGGGAAGAAAAAGGTGTAATAATGCAAGTAACATCAAAGAGGAGAGAACTATGTGTGCACAGAATTCTCTGTAGTATTTTAGAAGTTCAGTTTGGCAAAGAGAGCTGGAAAATCAAGCACTGAGATTGAGTCTGTGGAGATGAGCGTAAAGGTCTCTGGGAAGTCTACTCAAGTTTAGAAATGAATCCATGAAGTCTGTGGACACATGGTGAGGAGGACACCTATGTACAGACACCTCACAACTCTCATTAAATGCTCTGGTGGAAATATCTTGATTAATAGTTCTCTGACATTGTTTTATAGTAAGTTGAAATGGTAGTAAAAATTTGTTTAAATTATCCAGACCTTTTCAAAGAGACTTTTCCAGTAACCTAATCCAGCATACTAAAAGTTTTCAAAATGTCTTCATGCTGCCAACAGGTTGAGTTGTCACTGCTTTTCATCTTTCACAGACAAAAGTAGCAAAAATAGGAAAAGGAAGCAAAGTTGATGGGTTCTTAGAACATGTTTGCATTCATTCCATATTATGAATTAGATATGAATACAAGTTGGAAATATTCCAGCTGCAGCAAAATTTCACTCCATGACAGGAAGCACCAGTGAAACTAGTCTTTATATTAGGCTACTGGTATGGCATCATAATCTGAAACAAAGTCAGTAACAACCGACCTTGGTTGTTGATACAGCTCTGGTTTTAATGTCTAATGTTTAATAAACTACCTTTTAAACCTCTTGCATCTAAATCTAGAAAGATTAGAACATGTATAGTAGATTCAATAGGCATTTGGTTCTGTAATTTATACCCAGAAGAGTTGTGTAGCCTGAAGAATGAGGAAAAAGAGATTATGAAACCACGTTTTGTTATTTTTAAACAAAATTTAAAAAAAAAAAAAAAAATTAAGAAATGTAATCTCTCCTGAAAACATGCTTTTGGTTTTTTCTAAAGAGCTAGATAATTCAAAGTACCATGGAGTGCCTTCTTGAATAGTATATATGTTGAACAGTACCATTTTTTCAGGTCTGTTTATAAAACTTTCTTCATACTAGTATTTTGGAGAGGACTGAGAGTAGGAGAGAGGGCAATTATGAAGAAGAAAGTACATAACACCATTAAGTACCTTTCCCCTTCTTCCTACAGCTTTCCTTTTAATTCCTTTCCTTCTGATGTTTCCTTAATTTACTACTTTATTTTCTGGCAGCTGTACTAAATGTTAGAGAGACAATACTTGTTCTAATTTCTGTGAGTCATGTTCAGGTAATTATTTCAGACTCCAAACATTTTGTTGTGGATTTGTACAGTTAATTGCGGGGCTGAGTAACTAACTTACCACCACTACTGGGAAGTAGCTGGAAGCATGCATTTCAGATTTGATCTCACTCAGATTTATAACCATACTTGGCCATATATATGCATTATTAAAATGTTTTTGTAATTAATACATATTTATGTTTTAATAATACATGTGAGAAAAAAAATCCTCAAATATTTTTCATTCTAACATTTATTTATCTATAAATTCACTTTATACTTCCTGGTATATCACTGTGGGAATTCTTTGCACATGAGAAAAGGAGGACAGGGCCATGAAGTCTGAAAGATAACTTAAATGGGTGCAGTTGTCTTAGGTATGTAAATTAAAATTCTCAAAGGAAGTTGGCACATGTCTCCAATCCTCCCTCTTACTTCCCCACCCCCCTTCCAAAAAGAACACAACCAGTAAAAATTAACAACTACAGTTACTATACTGTGATTTTTGAAAGACCAGAAATATTAAGGTGGTATGCAAGGAACCAAAGTAAGGAAATCAGTTCCTAATGATTGCTCTTTAATATTAGCATTTTTAAACTACTTTTTTTAAAAATTATTTTTATACAACAAATGTTTGTGTTCAGTCTCATGCGACTCTTGACAGTATCAAAGTGACAGATAGATTAAATAGGAGGGGGACAGCATGAGTTGTAAATGAGTAGATTCAGCACGTGAAAGCGGTACATATGGGACCGAGAGTTCTTTCAGGTAGCTGTCAGTTGATGTCAGTAATATGAGATTTGCATGATACAGGAAGATCAGCAGCGTCCTACCTTCTAAGGTGTTTGCAAGCAGGAATATGTGCGCACATCCATGTTGGTTTGAAAGCTCTTAACAGAGCAGGTTTCTGTGGGTTTTTTCTGTTTTCTTCCTGTTGCTGTTGTAATATATTACAGCTAGAAAAATCCAAGATGGGAAAATGATCAACAGAACTAACTGCTCAGAATCAGAAAGGAGCAAGCTAAAAACAGCTCAGAAGGTAGATTTAAAATAAAATAAATCAGTGGAGGAAACAAGCAAAGAGAAACTGGAGGTTAGATCTGTGCCAGATTTACTCTATTATTAATCAACATTCTGGTTCCCTAGGACTTAACCAAATCTTGCCATCTGTTCATCATCAGTCTTGGAAGCCTTTAAAAGCACAACAATTTAGGTGTTTGCACTTAACTTGATAGGCAATGGAGACGCCGCTTAACATTCTTCATTTTCATACAGAAAAACGGAATTGGAAAGTTGCTAATTCTGCAGCAGCCCAGGCTGGGGACTTGAACAGACAGTAAGGAAAGAAGATGAACATGGAGAAGCTGTGGCTGCTTCTGTTGGTTACACAGATACTCTGTAGTTCTGTTGAGGGAAGGTTCAGCAAAAAAAAAAAAAAACAACAACTCTTACTTATTTAGCTTTTTGTTTGATTGTTTCTTTTTCCAAAGGGGAAAAAAAGGAATATTTTACTCATGGTTCACTTCAGAGAATAGAGATCCAGTAGGAAGAAGGAAATAGTTAAAACTATTAAGGAATGAATAAAGTGTCAGCATAGGCAGGATCAAAACAAGGACGAATTCTGGCAATGCGCCAGAGGAAGAAAGAAGCAGTCGTACACTGAGGGAGGCATAAACATTGGGATATGAGGGAAAATAGCTCTGGTTCAGGAAAAATTAAGTGCTTAAACATGTTGGTTTGTTTTTGTTGTGTGATCACAGAGTTGCTCCTTCAAGATGACTGATCTGTGTTAAGATAAAAGCCAACGCTTTCCTTCCTTCTAAATAGTTTAAGTCAAAAGCAAAAGGTCTGTGCTTTGTTGTTTCTTCCTTACCCAACTCTTAACTCCACCTTCTCCCTCAAATTCCACAACTATAATACTATTGTGAAATTTGGGTATTGAAAGAGAGAGATATGGAATAAAATGCCAATGTCCTTTTGTTTGGCTATTTAGTCCATTTACTCCCTAGTCCTGGATCTTAAGATTAATCTTTTTTTTTTTTTCGTATAGTAAAAAGCTAAAAGAGGTGGTACAGTAGGAAATAGTATAATATTTTGTAAAGTTTTCATGATCAGAAAGTAATTTGGATTAGAACTGTTGCTGGATCTGCACTGTAGTCTCCTGTGAACACACCAAGGAAATCATATGCAGAATGAAATTGTGACACAGTGATCTCTCTCCAAATGCTATGTTATCTCATTTTGGTGATGGAAAGATTCGATATGTTAGTTCCCGTGCCAATAATAGATGGACTGGCAGAGGCTAGCATGTTTCTCAGCAGCATTATGTCTTGGTTTTCATCTGCAGACCAGCAGAGGAATGGCTTTCTGAATATGGCCTGTATGAGTTTTTCTAGTGGAAACTACCAGAATAAAAGTACTAAGTGGCCAAAGTTCTGAAAAATGTGCTAGTAAATGGATAAAACAAACCACTTCTGATTTAAAAAAGATTAATTAGGGAAACCCCAAATCCTGTAATTTGTGCAGCTCAATTCTACGCTATTGCCACCTGTTGCAATAAAAAAATTATATATATGCTTTGCTTAATAACTGAATTTACTTATTATATTGTGGGGAAATATATTCAATTTAACTAAACTCACAAAGAAACAAGTACATTTCACTTGTAGAAGTGAGAAAGTTCTTTTTTGTGGGGTTCTTTATTATGTAGTCAAGAGATTACCATGTTTGGGAAAGTCTTTCAAAATGCCCACAAAATTATGCAAAATTGTGAGGGTGGTTAAATAATTTATTTCAATTTTTATATTTCTTCTGTCATGAGGCAAGGCTAGCTTGATGGATCACGTGTCATACAGCATTACCTCTTGTAAAATGAGAATGTGCTATGTCACATGGTTAGGAGAGTTTCTGCAAGCTCTTTCACTCATCTTTTAAAGAGACCGATGGAAATTTCTCTCCTTTCTCTTAGCCCATTGCAAAATTTTGGCCTTCATCTTGCTGTGTCTCTGTTTACTTATGATTACATTAATAAGAACTGCTTGCTGAACAACGGGGAGGATTAATTAGTTAATGATTGTAAAGCACTCTGAGATCTTATTAAGGATTATGTTGCAGAAGCAGTGTATTATTCCCTCCTACTTCAGGATTAAGATATGCATTAGTGGCCCATAAGTAATGCCAAAGATCTCTGGGTCACTTGAGGAGAACAGAACCTCAGTTTTCATATAATCTATAGCTGTAAATGTATTTATAGCTTTTATCATTGTACAAGCGCTCAAAACAAGTTGAAACTGCCTTGCTGCATCAGCTCTGAAGACTGCTTAAGAGCAGAGAGCCTGAAATAAGCAACACTGCTGATTCCCAGCCTCTAATTTGACCCTGTCATGCCTCAGAAATCTTCTTCTCCAGCCTTTCTCAAACAATATGATGTTCTCCTTCCTTACATTAATGTCAAACATACCATTCCTCTTACATTAATGTCATGCATACAAGTTGTGATATAAACTCTCACATTTCTGTGCAGCACGGAACTGGAATTCCAAATATTATCTGATAAGAACAATATGGTACTTTGTATGAGGGTACAATATTTTATATTTAGGGTTTTCAAAAAAATGTACCAATCATCTGTACAGTTTCAATCTGCAATTACATTGTTCTGGGACAGCAAATGTGGATACAGTTTGATACTGGATGTTAAATGTTTTAATTTTTTCAGAACAACAACAAAAAAAATTACTGCAGGAGCAGCACATGAAGATATTACATCATGTTAGGTATTTCTTATGTGACAACAGAGAGTGGGGATGTTGATTCAGTCTACAAATAAAATGTCATGCAGTTCTAGGAAAAGGAAGTTTATTGAGGAGAAGGCTTAGCTGGTCTAATGGCAAGGTTGGGCATGCTGTCATCCCTTCTGCTGTTTTCTGACCTTGCATTCAAAGCCTTGGAGCTACACAGGTCAATCCCAAGCTCCAGTTGAAGGCCTGTTGATACCGTCAACTGCTTAAGAACACAGTTGTTCTATGTGTGAAACCGTAATAAAGAAAAATCATGTTCATCTGCATATATTTATTTAACTCTGATAAAGTTATTGTATAATACATACATTATTTCCATACAGAGCTGTGACATAACTTCCATTATCTTGCCTCCAGAAAAGGTTTTATTAGTCTGTATGATTATTTTTAGGCACAGAATTTCACTTTTCTAAAAGGAGACCATCTCTGATACTAGGTGAGGAATCTGTATGATTCTTTACTCCAGACACAACATATTGTGAGAGTGAAACAGGAATAATATATCAGTTAATTAGTGACTTTTTAGTGACATTTTCCAGGCAGCAATGTTGTTTCAGCTGTTCAGAATACAGAATAAATGTATAACATAAGAATGCTCCATAGGTAGAAGATTAATATAAATATATGTATGAGTATATATAAATACACATAAAATATTAAATATAAATACATATAAAAATAAATATATAAATAGAACTATAAATATAGCTAGAAGAAAAATAAACCCACATTTTTATAATGTATCAATAAGTCATAGAGTGAGGGAGAGGTTTCACAAAGAGACTAGCCTCAAAAGTAGTTTCAGAGCTGTTCATAAAAGAAAGCCTTACTAAGCCAGAGGATATTTCACATATGACTTCAATAAGGTTTTACATACGCAAGTGCTTATCTGAAAATATTTGTTCTGAAATTGTTGCAAGATTAACATAGAGTTTTCCTAATAACAAACTGTAGAAGGTTACTATACTGCACTTTGATTTTCCTGCTACTTTATGGAACTGATTTTTTTCCCATTCTCATATTGAGTAGCAACCTGACTTACAGCTGCCCCTGTACCATGCTGTTTTTTTTGACATGCTGTATTCTCAGCTTGAGTAAATCAGTATGCATTTACATTGGCATTATTACCATTATTGTTATTGACTCTTACTGAGGCCATTGATCTAAGTAAATTGATGTTTAGTAACCTCTGAAGGCTGGCATGAGAGTTTTGGCAGAAGAGTACAGTAAACTGGAAAGGTGCAGTTTCCCATAAGGCTTAGATTACTGGTAGTAAAATACCGACCACATCCCTTTTTCTGGTCCTATAGAGAAGTCTGTGGTTTTGTCTTTCCAGAAATTGTCAACTTTAGACTGAAGCAGAAGCAAAGTCTATCTAAGCAAAGTGTGACTAAAGAGGGAATGATTTAACTAGCCAGTATGTTTCATGTTCTGGAGTCCTTCCTCCTGGCAGAGATCTATCATTCTCTTTGTTAGGTTATTTCTGTGCCTTGAGTTTTCTCTTGGTTTTTCTTAACTGCTATAAACTGTATCCCCACAGTAAGAGTCTTACACTGTAAGGCTTTGGATGAAACAGATCTTTTGTTTGAGAAATGCATTTTTGGTAATGGTTTCAAACTGAGCAGCTATTTTTCAGGTTTAACAATCTGCAAACTGCATTTTCTCTAGCCTTTTTCCATTATTTGGAAAAGGCAAGGAAAGCACTCTCCTGCTGTCTGACCACATAAGAACAAACCTGAAGTGTAACTAAGTAGTGAAACACAGTCCAGAAGTTCTTCTGCAGAGGTAAGAGATTCTAGAGGAAGAGTCACTTCCCATGTAATCCAGGGAAAAATATGCTGCATATGTTTAAAGAACAGCAAGGCTTCTCCCTTTTCACTGTCATTAGGCTCATTTTGACACTTTCAGCCTCTCTGAGAGTTTTCTATGTTATGGTCCAACACCACATGCAGTCTGGAACAAGATGTACCTTACCCAGAATCAAAAAAAGTCCGATCAGCTGCTTCTCCATCATTTCTCCTCGTCCTCTGCAAATACTTTTATGTCAATTCCTGCCTGTCACAAGCACCTGGAATTACCACGGGAAATAATACTCCTAGGTGGCAGTTGTTACTTGGCTGACTGATACAACTGCATATAGAAGTAATTGGGCAAAGCAGGAAACAGTTTTCCTTGTTTCTTCTCAATAAATTAAAAGGTGAGCTTTGAAAATTCAGGCTTGTGATCAGTGAGGACATTGTTGTCTACTGTTTATCACAGTAAAAATGTGATCATGATGTGATAAAAGACTGTTTTCTTAACAGACAAGATCCTGGTTGCTGCTGAACAGCTGTAGATTGCTAAAAAGACAGTATTTTGTATATGCGTGCAATAGCTACATTTTCAAAAATAGCTACAATTTGCAATTACAGCAGCAAAATTATGTAAGACGGAGAAAGATTTATATTTGTGCCACAGAGCTTCCTAGATACAATTTTCAGAAGTACTTAGGAGCTAAAATCTTCTGGGATTTCTGCATGACTTAA
Source organism: Nipponia nippon (assembly GCF_047370975.1). NCBI lineage: Eukaryota > Metazoa > Chordata > Aves > Pelecaniformes > Threskiornithidae > Nipponia > Nipponia nippon. The sequence continues at coordinate 33,729,758 of NW_028262402.1, forward strand.
TTCATTTAGGTTCTTGGAAATTTCACTCGCCGTCTATGTTTCAGATATGGCAATAAAGGACAATGTGATAAGAACAGGGAAAGGTGGAGCTGGGAGGATGAAGTAGGAAGAAATTAAAAGTTCATGAAATGGGCTGGTAGGTATCTCAGACAAAAGAAGTAAGCCCTTCTCATTGTAAAAGGAAAATGCAAATAAGCATCACATCTTTGTAAATATTAATAAAAATGCAATATATAAAGACTTCTGCCATAATTTTCCGCCTTTCAATCTGTTGTGTTTTTTTCTAACCTTCACTCACATGTGAATTGCCACAGGATTCCTCAGATAAAATACTGGTAATGCAGGTCATATATGAATTAGTCAGGCCTGTATCTGTACACAAGAACCTTGCATAGTAAAAGCATTGGATCATCAGTACATCTTGAGGTACCCGCCAAATGGCTACTCACAGATATGTTTATCTAATAGTGGATCCTCAGATGGAGAAAACTACAAAATTTGATCTGCTGTCAGGATACTATTCCCTACATCCTTCTGAGGATACCACATGCTTTATGTATGATAGTTAATCAATTTATATCCTCTCTGAGAAGTAACAACTGTTAAAATTGTTATCAGGACAGGAGCAAAGTGTACTGTTAAACTGTAACACATGGACAGTTCCTGAGGTTTCGTTCCAACCTCACAAGTGTACAAAGAGATGTCCCCTGAGGAATGTCGGTGAGGACACAGGTCCCAGTGAGTGCTCAGCATGTCTAGTAGGCACATTTTGCTTCAGAAATTTAGAGTCTCCATTGATTAAAACAGTGGTTGTATTTATGAAATTGATCCTTGCTTACGCCATGAGTAGCAGTGGTCTTGTCCATACAATGGGGAAGGTGTTTTTTTTAGCTCAGATATGAAATTAATTCGCAGATGTTATGAGGCACTCAGATTCTGACAGTGCTGATGAGGACGGAGGCAGGTTGCAAAGCAGAACACGCTGTCAGTGTGCCGATGGAGCGCACCTGCAGGGGCCTCACACCGTACATTGTAGGTAATTAGCAACAACGTCTGAAAGGCTTGTTCAGGGCTGCCATGTGTGCTCCTTTGCCCTTAAATCTCAGGGACCGTGGATTACCTAGAGCTGTCCTCCTTGAGCACAGCTCTTGAAGATGGTGGCTGAGGAAGCTAGCCTGCCCTGTCCTTGCAGTTCAGTGGCCCTTCCTGGAGAGGAAGGAGTTGGCTTCAGCTGTTCACTGATTTGAAGTTTAACACAAATATTATGAATTAAAGAGGTTTGGTTTTTTAATTGCCTTGTTAGGAGGGATTTTAATTTGAGGAGAATGCACTTTAAAAAAACCAAAACCATTGGTTTTTTTCTGTCAGAAAACCTGGGAATAATTCCAATACGGGTTTTAAAGACTTACTGTATTTCTACAAAACAAAACAAAAAACCACACAACGCTACAACCCCCAAATCCTGAAGCTCTTGGTGTACTATAATATTAAGATTTTTACAAAATAGTTTGGCTGTGATTGAAACAAATTTCCCTTTTGCTTCCAAATGACCAGTTCTCTCTTATCAGCATGACAAGGAGGGACTGGGGTAGAATTTACTACTGGGAAAATACTGAACACAGCTCTCTGGTTTTGTAGTGTACAATTCTGGCTTTGCTGCTTTACTTGTTGCATCAGTCCATACTCTTGGCCTTGTGTCCCAAAATGAATAGATGTAGCATGGACTCCTTATTTTTAACTGGCACATGGTGTCATTCCTGTGAAGATGCTGCCTCCAGTTATGATAATTTTAACCTGATGGTTGATTTAAAAGCCTGTGTTGAATACCAAATCACTTTTGTGGTGTAAGAATGATAACAAAATCCCATATACAGTATATGAGAAAAAATGCTCTCATCAAATGAGTATGGTAATATTTATAAACTCTAAATGTTTATAAATTACTTGGGCAAAGAGTTGAAATGTGATGCAAAATCCTGAAAATGTAAAGCGTCCACATACTAATTATTATCAACAATTGAGAAGATTTATTCAGCTTTCAAATTCCCTCATTCCTTATACATACTGCAAAAGTGTCCAGCAAACATAAGAAGGGTCAGCTTGGACTGCTTTTGAGCCAAAGACCAGTAACAAGAGCTAGAAGCTGGACAGTAAGCTGTACATTTGATTGCTGTCTTTGAAATGACATTCACACATGACTATATTTATGATCTTTCAGATGCAGATATATGTTTAATGATCAACATGAGTGCACAGTTCTAACGTTTATTATAAACTTCTTCCAAGTTCTTGTTAGAAAGCATTAAAGGAAGAAAAGATCTAAAGAAAGTCTGTTTGGCCTCTGCAGCAGACAATGAAACTCAGCATTTCAGTAAGTTCAATTTCCCAGCTTTGTAAAGGTAATGTCTACACCAGGAAAATGAATAATGTTAGAAAGGAGGTGCCGTTGTATCCCATTTTCTGATCTAAAGAATACAGAGAATCTGTTCACAACGGAAGGCCTGCGAAGCCTGAATGAAGTGTCAGATGGGGCCTGATTAGGACTGAAAAACATCCCCTCTCTGTAGTCTGTCTGCTGAACTTGAGATTTCCTGCAGTCAGAATGTGACCAACAGTTTTTCTACATAGGTAGGGACTAGGACTACAGGACTAGGTATTTAGAAAATGTAAAGCTACTCTTATCAGATCAGAGCTACATGAAGGAGAATTTAATATTTGTAATGTTTATATAGAGATTTATCTCAGAGCCACTTCTCTCATATATATTATTTCCTGGTCTAATCTAATATTTGCTTGGAATCTTCCTTGTGTTCAATACTTTTTAGAACCATAATAAATAATCCAATTCAATTTAGGAAATAATAATGTTTTCCTCCAAATTCTAATAATCCTGTGATACAATCTGTCCCAGTTATAGTAACATGTAGTAATTTCCTTTCCTTTTCAATTTCTTTTCCCAGTTCTTTTTTCTTTTCAATTATTTTTTTTTCATAAGAGGTTCTTTTGTTCAAAGGGTTTGGAATGGGTTGGCAGGCTTTTTTGAATTCATGGTTTCATCATATCTTTTTCAATTTCTTCCTTTAATGTACTAGATATTACTCCTGAAAAATTATGCATAATCACTAATGGATATTAAGTGCTGCCCAGCACAAACTTTTCATTCATACATTTAAAGATATATGTCCTTGTTGTTTCTTCTGTTCAATTATCTTGTGCAGTGCATACAAAAGAGGGCTGTGTGGATTCCTCCACCCTTTCAGGTACTCGGGGTAGGAGTTGCACACTTTTTAGTAACACATGGACCATAGGAGACCCCAGATAAAATGGACTCATTTCATTCTTTAGTGTTTCTTTTAAAGACTAATGTTACTACGAGATATTTCTCTGTATAATCGTGAGTTGTTCCTACTGTTGTACGGGTTACTTTCTGTCTTAGATACTTTTGAAAACCCTGGGGCTCAAATTTAAAGAAGCTGATTCAGCCACCCTCTGGTTGTTTTTAAGGTTGCATTTACTTTTCTTACAAGCTAAAAACCTTTATTTACCAGATTCATAATGAGTGAGTATTGATTTCTAGAAATAGCTTGGTATTTTTACCAGCTGTTGTTTAATGGCCTCAGGGCTGTGGAGAGAAATGAAGGAGAACAAGTTGTGGTAGTTAACATGAAGATTCCTAAAGTGTGCTGTACTAGCCATGTTTTCATCTGGGACTATGGTTAACCTCCCAAGCCATTCAAACATGGACGGAGTGAGAACAGTCTTCTTGGACATGAACACTGAGGAGAAGGATTTGTCCTTGGGACAGTGTCAGCATAGTTGGTAGTGGCTAGAGCTTTCTCAGGATTAGATCTGATTATGTTCCGTCTTCAGAGAAGGTGTTAAATTACTTAACCCTATGGGGAATGCCACTTAGATGGTTTTCCAGGCAAGGCAGGCTGTATTCTAGCAGTGATGGCTCATGCAAGCAGCTCTTTTATAGACATCTGTTATGGTTACTTTAGCTATAAACAAACCTCCCTCTCTATGTGTTTGGCTTTCCAAAATTCCCTTGTAACACTACACAGAATGCATGTTTGCTTCTCAGTTGGATCTGGACCTTGGCTGACTTTCTGCTGTAGCATACCAAGAATGCCAAGCCACATGCTCCCAATTTAGCAGGTCTTCCAGAGGTATTCTCCATTTGTATCTCATGCACCCTGTCCTTCTTTCTCTGCTGTGGGCATAGGTATCAAACTAGCTTTGTCACTGCATCCATAATTTAGGGATTTGATTTAGGGGTGTGTGGTGCTTGTAAATTTTAACCCAGTTTCTCCAATTTAAATCTTCTCCTTCTCTTGAATGAATTATCACTTCTGTAACACATATTCCTTTCTCAGCGCAGTGTGAGCGTCAGGTAAACATTGACACAGTTTTAATTAGGGTAGCTTAAGGGAACTTTTTTACTGGAGTAATTATTTTAAGAGTACTACAGATGCTTGTAATTTCAAAGAGAAAAAAGTGCAAAAATTTCAGCATAAATTGTAGAACAATATAATACTACAGGTGTGTGTAGACCTACACATTATGTGTGCAGATGGGATCTGATCTCTTCTGACATCTTTTATGACTAGTTAACATGTCTGGAGGCCAAATGATTTTCTAGAAAAAACCTAGCTTTGCTATGGGATAGATCTTACAAAGAGTAAGCTCAGCAAAATTGCTTCCCAGGATAGTCACTCACAGCTTAACTCCCTGGCACGATCTTATTCTACAAAGTCAAACGACATTTTTTTTTCTAAAACAAAGAAAATTTTACTTAATATTGCTTTTTGCTGTTGGGAGATAAGTAGGAGATTAGCGAACCGTTCTGTTGAAAAGCTCTTATTCTATTTTGCTGGAGTTTTCTGTCCTTCTGCTAGTAGACCCAGTACTGAACTGTAAAATGGCTACTATGCTAACGATGAATCATCAGATTATTATTGCATCGTTATTAAATATGGTTCACACTGACAATTAAGTAGCAAGATGAGAAAGCACATCTATTATAATATCATAGGAGTGTATCCATTCAGGCCATGTACCTAGGCATTAAGCCAGAGAATGGTTGATTGTTATCCTCAAATATTAAGTATGTTTATGTCACTCATCACAGAACAAAGAGAACATTCAGGATGTGGTTATGACACCTGGATAGTCTGTGCAATAATCAGATTAGCATTACGATTAACTTTGTATGGTATGGAAAAATATATATAGGGGGTGGTTGTCTCAGAATTGCCCAAAGTTTAAACCTTATTCTAAATCTGTCCTCTTTGTCTATAATAATGACTATTAGTAACGTATTCTTTGCTTACTATTCATGGTTCATTAGTGGTGCATTCATGTGTGCATCAAGCTGAACTGACAAAAAAGAAGATAATAGACTAAGTTTTCAATGCACCTAAAAGCCTCATGCCTGTAGATTTTGAATGTAACTTTGTACTCACAGTGCTTGTTGCTGCTTTTGATGATGACTCTGAGAGCATGATTGCAGCACCCAAAGAACATCAAAGCAGAAATCCCTGAGCTAGCAAAACTCTAAGTGAGGGAGTGAGGGATCCGCATAGGTGAGGAATGCACAGTTGCTTACATTTGGAACCACGTGGGTATGTTTATGTTGCCTTATGCCTAAGCAAAAAAAAGCCTCCAAAAACTCAAAAAACAACAAAAAAAACTACCCAAAAATAAGCCATGCCAGAAGTCTCTAGCCTGTATATACTTAACCCCCATTTAATTGTCTGTGAGTTATTCATTAAACATGGGTAAGCATTTCCAGAATTGAGTTTGTGCTTTCAGGAAAGCATTTGCAGAACTAATCTGAAAAATATAAATACATCTTTAACACAGTTATGAAGAATTTTTCTAAAAAATACTTAGTTGATCAGGCTTGTATTTGATAGGTCTAATGACAAGATATGAAAACATGGATCACGAAACATCTGTCAAGAATTTCTCCTCCTTTTCACTGAAACATTCAAATTATAATCCATATTCTTGTGGGGCAAAATTAAAAGGCTCACTCTTTTTAAGACTCCTCAGTCCTTTTGCTCTACAATAATAACCTACACAGTCTATGGCAGTTATGTGGGCCCACCCATGTGAATATTGTCTTTAGAGGAACTTTACTACCAAACCACAGTGACATCAGTGTTGTTGCTTTCCTTTTCCTTCCTTCCACTCTCACTTCCAAAAAATAACTCTTAATTCTAACAAACAGAATTATACCCTGCTGCAGATGGGCATTGTTAATTTTTCTATACTAGATGTGCACGCACAGCAAAAAATAAGTCTCTTTATGTTTACCTTCATTGGCATATTTAGAGAAGATTGCAAGTTCATGTGAAGTGGCCACTACAACATGATCAGAGAAGAAAAGTAGCTAGACATGAGGACAAGATGCTGGAGAATATCTGCTTAAATGTAGCTGCTCTGTTACTCAGAACAGGAAAATTTGTGGTCCAAAGACCGTCTTAATGTACTGTTGTCCTGAAAAGTTGTAGATTTTTTTCCTGTAGCTCTTGCAGACTAGCCCAGGTGGTAGAAATCTGAGTGAGGAATATGGAGGTCTGCACATGGCATAGATCTGTCATGTCACCCTACAATGTGCATGATGATATGAAGGCTGAACAGGAAATCATGTCTGCAGAGCCATATGGCCACGATCTGCCTACTGTAAGAGCTGATGAAGCTAACTATAGGTTGTTAAAAAGGTGACTGTCTCAAGAGCCTGTTGCTGCCCAGTCCTTCTGTGCAGTTTGAAGTGTAACAAAAGCATACATGTACACCCATGGCATTAAAACTAGCATCCTTAACTAGGAAGGAGTGGGAATAGGTCATGCTTAAGGTTTTCTTCTAACATAGATATCTCTCTGGATATACATTTGACATATTCATGAATATCATATAAATTAAAATCAGTAATTTTACACAGAACACAACAGTAATTCATAATGATTGATGGGATACTTAAAATAAAGTGGTAACCTTTTCCTAAGGTGTCTAGGTAACCTGACATCCACTTCATTAGCAATATTCCCACTACTATATTTATATAGATGAATAAAAAATCAGTTGGATATTTCATGCTGTAGTTTTATGCACAAGGCTAAGCTTAACTGGGTGCTACAGCATGAAAACAGCATTTCTTTAATTCAGGATTTTACACCGCTAAATTTCAACATTGGAAAGATGTAATATATTCCAGATAGCCAGAATGAAATGCTAACCAGCCATGATAAAAAATATATCATTATTGAACACAAAAATGTTTAAAGAAGGACTGACTATGTTTCTTTTGTTGTCAGAAAAGATTGTTGAATTTTACTTTAGCGACTCAATTGTGGACTTTGATAAAAAGATTCAGATAGAACTGTAGTTACAAATACGAAGAAAAAAAACCCAATTCTTAACCTGCTGCAAATGGTCATTTGGAATAAGAAGATCTTTTTCAAAGAACCGACAAAACTGAGCTATTTGAATATTTAGAAATTATGGAGAAGGAAAGAAGGGACCTTACACATTGTTAGCTAGTTCGTTATTTAAGCATGCAGAATGTTTGACTTCTCTCTTCTGCCCTTCTTCCTTCTGAGCTCTGTTTTGAAATCACAATTCCCAGTAGAATTCTGCACAACGCTTTTCACATAAGCCTATAGTGAGTGATAAAAAGTTTTGGATACATTCACTACACATCAAATTCTACTCTGATTCTTTTCATTCCTTTTAAAAATGCTTCTGATTTCTGTCTCCATTGCAGCAGTCTTTTATACTATGTACAGATAGTCAAGTTTTGCTGGGAGTTCTCCTTTGGGCTAACACATGTCATGTTGCAGTGGAGATCTGATCTCATAGAAATGCAGAGAGCAGGCTAAAGATGACCTGTGACATTACATAGCTATCTTAAATGGTGCAGCATGGGACCCATGACTTCCAGTTTTAGGTTCACAAAGGTATTAGCTGGGGAAAGAGGCTGGAGGAATCAAAGATGTGTGCTGTTAACTAGGTAAAAACATAAGCTACATTTGGTGAGATACCACATGACAGCAGATGATTTTGGAGATTTACATCAAAAGTACAGGAATTACACCAAACTTCTTTTGTCTGCAAACAGAGGAGAAAACTGGACACAACTGGCATATGTATAGACACTGCTTTTACTTCCTGAGTTGAACTGACCTCAAATAATTTGAGAATTCCTTGTTTTCTGACATTTTGTTTTAGAGTCTTCCTGAAAGTGGGAAAGCAGTATAACTTTTTTCGTCTTGTAAGGAGTGAAATGAAAAAATGGAAGAAGATTCCTTCTGCTCTGATGTGTTCGGAGTCCACTGATGCCAAAGAGGCAAATGGGGAAAATCATGTTCCAAAGACAAGCTGAGTGCATACGAGCTGTGCTAAGTCAGTTCAATGTCCCGCCTGTTGAATATAGCTGGATCTGAGTTAGCAGGTTCACAAAAAGATATGATTGTTTTTTCCCGTGGTACTTTGAGCTGCCTTTTTGGTTGAGACCTGCTTGCTTTATTGGGTCACAAGGAAGATGAGGAACTTGCCCCAGAAGTTACTACAACACCTGGAGGAGATGAAAACTTGCAGCCATCATCAGCCCCAAGAACTAGCTCAAATGGTTCCTTGGATTCTGCCTTGCTAGTATGACATCTATCTGGATAGAAACTTGATAATACTGTGTAGGTGCATGGGTTTATATAAAGTTGTTGTTCCTTAAATAAAGTATTAGAAAAACATACAGATTCTCACTAGGATATGATTGCTGTCAGCATCAGAATGCATTTTTTGTTGTTATTTATGGAAAGCAAATTATTTAGGATTTTCTTTTCTCAGGTAAGAAGGTCTAATGTAAGTAATTACTGCTTGGTCAGCTCGAATACTAAGAAATGACTGAAACAGCTATGATCCATGATGCACTCATGTGTCTGGATATTTCTTATTGTTTTATAGCTTGCAGTCCTTCACTGCCATTTCCCAGTTTTGCTGAGCAGCCGCTGTTTATTCTCTTCACCATTCAAGACTCATCTTTGGAAACCCAACTGGAAATCCCTATTAATTAGAAAAAAAGTAAGCAAAAGCCTAACTAATCAGCTGTTAACAATCAGTACCAGATTACACTAACATGCTTTGAAAATCAAATTGGGGGAGGGGAAGGGAAAACCCTTAACAATTAATGAAGTAGGTAGTAAATCTAGCTGACAGAAGATAAACTTCTCCAGCACTGAGGCAATGAAAGTGGTGTTGATCTATATAGCTGCAGATGCGGCTCCAGGGTGCAATCTGTCCAGCTGCTCAATATCAGTGCTGCCACATGGGCGCTGCAACAGGGAAGATAAATAATAAACCTCTTAGTCAAGGAGATAAATACAATCGGCAGCTGCTAATTTTCACACCAAAAGCCTGCTGGTTCCCATTGTTAGGGAAAGAGAGTACTTCTATAAGGTCTCTAATGAACACAAATAGAGGAAGAATGAAGACTTCCCTTATTAACTCTCTTACATAGGCAAGCAAGGAAGGATTTTGGAATTTCATCTTCTAGCTTGCAATTGGTTATGCCAAAGAATACCCTAAAAATTAAGGCTGTGCAGTGAATTTAGATAGGAGTCCAGCGTTTAACTCCACTGAACCCAAACTTAATGAAAGCAGTTTATCCTGATGGTGAGGTTTCGGCTTTATGAGCCTGGCAGAACTTCACTTGCTGGTCCACCAAATCCAGGATGCCAAAGGAGATGATCCATTTGTCTTTCCTCCATGGTTAACCTAGAGGAAGTCAGTGCAATGATTTCAGTTACAAACCTGAAGCATGTGAGAGAAGAATCAGGTGCAAGCAGTTTGTTTGGTAGATGTGTGCCTATTAAAGAACAAATGAGTAATTATGCAAGCCATCACAGGGAAACCATGGGGTATCTTAAAAATGTATATGGCAGAAATGGTTTCAAGCTATTATGTACATTTCTGGAGACTATAACTGCACATAGCTTCTCTGCAGAAACATAAAATCTTAAATCTAGCCATTAAATCCTGGACTCATTAATGTAAATTTTCTACCCCCAGAAACCAATTACTAAAATATTTTGCCATTTTTCCCTTTATAGGTCTTAATGAAAAAAAATATTATTTTGTATTTTGAAATAATTTCTTGTGTTTGAAAAATCTTTGCTTCCTGTGATCCATAACACATCACTGACAATCTTGCTTTGCTGGTTAATGGGAAATCACATTTGATGGATTACTGAGTTTCAGCTAAATATTACAATGTTTCCCCTTTAATTTTGTCAAGCAGCAAGAGACTGAAAAGCTACCTGTGTAAACTTATCAAGAAGTCTGAGTGTGGGCTTTAAAAATTGAATAATAAAATGAAATCCTCTGGCAGGCAGGTGGAAGGATACTGCCTGCAGGACTGTGTTTTCTGATGCCATCCAGTGAGATAATGAATCCATGTCTATGGAAATTGATTCATTAATATTTCATTGAGTCAGCTTCAGTACAATTCATGAACTGCCCTTAGAAATTCAATAAGTGAATTCAATGAGTTGCAGAGCTTAACAAATCTGGAGCAAAAAGTAAAAAAATCACGAATTGGTAATTACCAGTGGAATTTGCTGTGTGAAGTGAGCCTTGGCAACAGTATTTTGTGGGTGTGTTTTATCTTCAGAAAAGCCTAAACAAAACAGCTGCAAACCTGCATACACATGCGGACCCAGAGTGTGATGCTAAAGTAAAGAAACTTTGAACTGGATAGGGTCCTGAAACAAAAACTTACCTCTTAATGCTTTGGGTTGTTTGAAATGAGAGCCTGAGCTGGATTTGCGTTTTTCAATGGTAGTTATCTTTATAATGGGCTCTTGCTACATAATACCTAAGCCTTGGCAGGTGCACTTGCAGAACCCAAAGCACACGTTGTGACACAAGCTTCACTATTCTATCTCCACTGGACAGTCTGTGGGAAAGAAAAGTTTTACCCGGCAGCATACAATGAAACTTGTTATTTTGCTACATTTTGTGCAATCAAAGGATGTGGGACAGATGCGAACATTTAAGCCATCTTGGAAGAAAGGCTAACCGTTGAACATGGTACATAGCTGAGGTTTCGGGTCAGAAACACATGTGTGCCAGTAGCTCAATTCACCATCCAGAACTGGCATCAAAGGGACTGATTAGGAAAAGAGATTCAAATTACCTTGTCGACTAAGTAATTGGTCTTTGAGTGTCCCTAAAAAGGAACCGATAAATAATTTTATTTTCATTTTGTATCAGTGTCTCCAAGACCATGTCTAACTAACCTGTATTGATGTCTTTTAATTAAACCATGCTTGATATGCTTATACTGCAGTGGTGCATACTGAGTGTGCATGCTAGACATTCCAGATAAAGTAATTATGCTATTTGTCACTGTCATGATTAATGTGTGACAGCTGTTATGACAGCTGTGCCACTGTTTTGTCACAACACTATGTTCATCCATAACAAAATTAGGTGTCTCACTCAAAGGTACACAGTTGCTGCTATTTCCCTAAGTCATCAACAATGAAGAAAACTGAGAAGGAATATTACATGAACTCTGTGACAAATAAGAGAAATGACATCTTTATTTTTTCTTTAAATGATGATATGGCTTGCCTGCTTTGGAAATGCAGATAGCTCACCTTTAGCAAACAAGCTGTCACACAGAGCCAATCCGCCACTATATCTAACTAACAAGGTCTTTCTATGTGAAGGGATTACTTCATAATTTGAACTTACCTTGTCAGGCAAGGCTTTAGATGTTATCTAAATTAGCATTGGCTGTAACTTTCCCATCTGCGGGAGGCTGGGGAGGGGGGAGTCAGGAGGAAAAATAAAGGCTGTGTATAACAGAGCTGGGGAGGCACATCTTCCTCTTCCTTAGTAGCCAGTCAAGCAAAGCAAAATAAATAACCTTCTCTGCATTTGCTCCAACCCTTCTCTCTGACACATGCATACCTCCACTTGTTTGAAGCTAATTGAAATCTAACTCCAAACTGAGTCTGAAATCATCTAATTAAATACTGTTATTAATGTTACCTAATATTATTTCTTATGAAGCCCTGGAACTGGATTGTAACAGTAATTAAAGAAAGTGATGTGAAGAGACAGATAACTAAAAGAAAGCATTGTTTCATTATCCTATAAGTTTTGGTGAAATGCCTATTGTGCATCTAGTTTAAGTACAGAAGAATGTACTTTGGCTTCTGCTCACTATAAGCCATGAAACGTGAGCCATAGAGTAGGAGAGCATGCATCCTGCCAAACGTGTAGATTTATACTAAAAAGAACACGTATATTTAAAAGTAGGAAAGAACATTTTTTTCTCATAAACTCATTTGGAAATGATAAATATCTGTTTTAATTGTATACAATTTTCTCCATAATTTAGTTTGGATGAGACACTTGTGTATTTTACTGCCCTAACCTACTCTCAGATGCAGATAAAGTTTATCCATGGTGTTAATTATATTTTATCCCACATCTAAGATAAAAGAAACTAACCCAATTACTGTTGTTACTAGACATTTTATGTCAAATATCATAAACACCGTGTACTGCTTTTTGCAGCTCAGTACTTACATCTAAGCCAAAGTGGACTGTTTGGAATTATCTGTAAAAATGCATCTTTATTCCTAATTGGTGAAAGAAGATGCATCAGGGAATTTCTAATTCAGTTCAAGAAAATATCAGTACAGAGTCACTTATTTTTTTTCCAATGATTATTTCAAGACTATGCAACGAATCATTTTTTGTATCTGTTGGAAATAAATAACATCATCAGTGGATGTATGTAGAACAGGTGTATATATTCATGTGCTGAATGAATGGACTGATATAACTGCATAACTATAAGTTAGATGAGAAAGTGATCAAGTTAAAATCTCTGAATTTTTAAATACTTTTTTGCCTCTTGGAAATGTATGTGAGATCGTCGTAATGTATTTGCATTACTGGTCATATATACAGTAGAATATGATGGATACTTAGCATAGGTAAAGAAATTTGCTTTAAAAATTAAACCACAAGCTGGTGGATAATCCTAGATTCATATACATTATATTCTAGTCTTTTTCAAAGGCTACATCTAAACTCACATAAGGAAGAAAGTCTTAATTTTTAATACAGAGTCATTACAGCTTTAGCAGAAAAAGTATCTAACAGGTATGCACAATTTTTTAATGAAGACAGGACTCTGGATATTGCAGAGATAGGACCTGTCTTACAGTTTTTCCTCATATCAGTCCAGCCTTACAGGAAAATACACAAATTCCTCTGTTGATCCCCTCAGCAGTAATTGTGGCCATGATAAAGAGGAAACTGTTCTGATGAGTGTCAGTCTGGGCAATCCAATATTTTAGATTAACATAAATTAAAACTAAAACTCATGCCCCTCACCTTTTGCCTATAAATGCTGAACATTTACTGTGGCAAAGAAAACTTCCTAAGCTGTTCAGTGATATTTAAAAATGTAGTAGAATTGTCCTTGACAGAAAACAATTTTCACAATGAAAAAGTCCAACTTTAAATACCAAACATACCCTGAAGTGAAGCCAGGTCAAGCACCACTTTTACTGAGGGTTCACGTACTTTTTATTTTCATTTACTTTGCAAACAGATTATTTTTTAGTTTTTCTTCCTGTAACTCTCTAAAGAAAACACTTTTTCCTTTAACTATTCTTTAACTGTTTTCCTTTTATTTCCCTCTAAGTCTGTCAGGGAAATTAATTTTTACATGGGAATTGCTAACTCTGTTTTGATGGCAAAGAGTGTTTTTTCATTGTCTGAAAAAAAAAGAATTCAAGATTTTTCTGAATTACTCTGTATTGAAGTCTCAGTGCTCTTGCATGACTGTATCCCGATCTAGTTCAAAAATGATATGGTAAACTGCCCATTTGCTGAAAGTTTCTGTATACTTCTAACTTTTTGAGAGTTTATATGAAGTCTATGTGTGAAGAAACTAGACTATATGTAAGAGAAATAAAATATTTTTGTGTGGATAGTGTTGAGAGCCATACTGTTTCCTCTGATTCAGTAATGGTTTTTAGTATGTTCTTCGGTGTCAGTAAGATTTACACATAGTACGTCTTTTGAATATTTCCCCATCTATTGACTGCTTGTACTTTATGAAGTATGTCTGCAGCATGCATGCATCTTCTCTAGAAAGATCTACTGGAAAGATGATCTTGATCAACATCTTCCACAAATGCATTCAAACCCATTGCTTATCATGAAGGTTACATGTAGGAACATCTACAAAGATGTGCACAGGCACATACATAGGAACAAAGAACGTGAATCTTAATTACTAAATGTTGCGGAGCTCTCTACTCATATGAAGGGACTTTGAAAACTTCACTGCTAATTGCTGATTACATTCAACTTACCAGTGTGATCCTGTCACAAAGGCAGAAGGATAAACATCGACATACTGTGTTTCAAGGAGGTAATGCATTTGCACAAAATGAGTCAATAGGTGAAGTACGGGGCCCATTTCCAGTGACATTTTAAAGTAACATTTCTCTTTTATATTTAATCGGTGGTGTCACATGTGTGTGCTACAAACGGTTTGCAGATCCAGGCTTCTGCTGACATTTGTGACTGATGCATTTCAAATGTTTGATTGTCTTCTGAATCATACCATGATTATTATGTGTGTGGAATGAATGTACTGTCCTACTTATCTTTAGGGTGAAATAGAGCAGAAGGTGCAGCACTAGCAGACAGAGCTCTCTGAACACCCAGCCTGGCAGCGACAGATTTTACATGCTGTAGGACCAATGTATTGATTCCTATGAGCATCGGTAAGACTCCTCCTGTATGATTGTTGAGGATGAAGTAAGGGGTGTGGTGTGATTACCTTCTAACTTATACTGTTGCCTGCATTTCCTGTATACTGTGTACTCCAAAAGGTACCCCTTTCCTCAGAGGAGCCCACCTCTGTTGCTCTTTACTCCATTGCTTTTCATCTTCAGGCAGCACAGAACAAGGGCACCTGAACATGTGAAAGTGAGTTGATTTTCTGAAGGATGGCATGCAACCAATGTACTCACCCTTTTGGGAGAGAAAACCAGTTGGAAAGAAAATATGCATGTGGTTTGCTTGGGAATACAGCACCAATTGTAAAAAGTATTTAAACAACAGCTGAGGTTACACAATATGGCAGAACCGACCCAAATGATCTTCTTATATACTAAATCTCTAGTGCTGTGCTTGAAATCTATACTAGTAGTTTCCATCTAATCCATGGAAGTGACTAGAGAAATTCTAAAAAGTTACAAGCATGTGATAAAAATTAAGAGCTTGTGCTTATGTAATGAGTACTGAAAGCAGCATAGTATCAATCCCAAAAGTAAAAGGTTTTATGGTACAGAATGTCTGCCAGTAAAACTGTGAGGTTTGATAATCACACGTCTGCTAATGACAGGGAAATTAGAGACAACAGACTGAAAATATCAGGGACATTAAAAAATACTTGCATCTGACTTTAGAGATATTAAAAAAACAATGAGGCATCCCATTTGGGGTCAGTTTTCTAGGAGCAAGAGAGTAGAATTAGAATGCATTTAATAGGAGAATGATACGAATAGACTATATTTAACTAGTGACATGCCAAGTCTATAGCAAAAGTGTGAGGGACTGTGAAATTTAGACTAATTGGAAACAGCTTCTAAACATCTCTGTGTTTAGCAGTGTAATAAAGAAAACAAACAAACAAAAAAAACCAGAAAACAACTGCCAAAAATACTTTGATGATTTAATAAACCAAAAACAGAGAAACACCAGAGCAAAAGAATTAATTTTCCCTTATTTCTCATTGCTTCAGTTTGTACATAGTCCTAGACAGCAGGAAGACTGATAACATGAAGTAGCTATCTGTTGTTCAGACAAACTTAGAAAACCATCCATAAACCAAACTAGAAAGACTCTGGTTCTTGGGTGATCAAGTAGAGCTTCTATGAATTCATTGGCTCTGGGATGAAAACGGATTTTTACATGCAAACATCTTCTCTGATTATTGGATGAAGATTACTTCTCAAATAATATAGCTTACTCTGATCTTTGTGAGTAGCTTGTAACTGGTAAAACCATTTTACCATCTGTCTAAATGTAAATAAAATAATAAGATCTAGTTATTTACTGTGTAGGGCAGGCAACTAGATTTGGCACAAAAAATCATAACCGAGAACAACAAAAGGTATTGTATATTTGCAGGCTATAACAAAGCTACTAATAAAACCCCATTTTATTTCGTCTGGTGAGTCTATAGCTTAAGTATTACTTTCATGAGTTCAGGCAGGATAGGCTTATATGTCAAACTGCATGCCCTTTATGTTGCAGAACACTAGTGTTTTAGGTGGGTTGTTAGGGGAAATGAAACCATAAGTGGTTGGCACTTATTTTGTGCAACAAGCTCAAAACAGACTGAAGAGCTGGAGTCAAGATAGGCACCATATATTTTTTCCTAGAGGTCATGGGAAATGGCAGAAATGGAAAGAGGCCCTTAGCAAGTGTATCACAGCACATTGATCATGCAGAGGAGGAAATGCGTCCTCATGGCTGGGATTGTTAATGAGGAAATTACTGTTTCCTGATCTTGTACCTGCTTGAAGCTTTGCTGTATGGAAGTCCTGAAGATGTAAAATATCTCTTGTTGAGATCAGAGAAAGGGGGTGTGTGTGTGTCCATGTGTCTTTTTTTGCTTTTAATAGAGATATTTTTCCTTTAAACTTCAGCCAGACTTGGGTTAGTTTTCTAGACCACAATAAAGTCTGAGGATTCAAACAGAGTGACCTTCCCTGTGATCGTATTGACTGCCTGTTCCTGATGTGGTGATTAAACATGGAGACATCCTGCCAATGTTGTCTTTGCCCAGATATTACTGCAGACAGAAATGCTGATTATTCTCAGCTAGTTCACTTGTGAAGAGGCAGCGTTACTCTATTACCTTGAGATTTTAACTTCAAGAAGCAAGGTCACAGATAACGCCATTGAGTATGCCTAGTCTGTTTCCAAGGTTGATGAACATGTACTAGGAGCAAATTTAAACATTTTCCAGTTTTATCCTGCACTTGGGTCACAACAACCCCATGCAACACTACAGGCTTGGGGAAGAGTGGCTGGAGAGCTGCCTGGAGGAAAAGGGCCTGGGGGTGTTGGTTGACAGCCGCCTCAACATGAGCCAGCAGTGTGCCCAGGTGGCCAAGAGGGCCAATGGCATCCTGGGCTGTATCAAGAATAGTGTGGCCAGCAGGACCAGGGAAGTGATAGTGCCCCTGTACTCGGCACTGGTGAGGCCGCACCTCGAGTACTGTATTCAGTTTTGGGCCCCTCACTACAAGAAGGACATGGAGGTGCTGGAGCGTGTCCAGAGAAGGGCAACAAAACTGGTGAAGGGTCTAGAGCACAGGTCATATGAGGAGCAGCTGAGGGAACTGGCATTGTTTAGCCTGGAGAAGAGGAGGCTGAGGGGAGACCTTATCGCTCTCTACAGCTACCTGAAAGGAGGTTGTAGCAAGGTGGGTGTTGGCCTCTTCTGCCAAGTAGCAAGTGATAGGACAAGAGAAAATGGCCTCAAGTTGCCCAGGGGAGGTTTAGGTTGGATATTAGGAAAAATTTCTTCACCAAAAGTGTTGTCAAGCATTGGAAGAGGCTGCCCAAGGAAGTGGTTGAGTCTGCATCCCTGCAGGTATTTAAAAGACATGTAGATGTCGTGCTCAGGGACATGGTTTAGTGGTGGACTTGGCATTGCTAGGTTAACGGTTGGACTTGATGATCTTAAACCTCTTTTCCAACCTAAATGATTCTATGATTCTGTGATTATTGTATTGTACTAGATATGTCTCCTTTTTGAAGACTGTAGATCTGCTGTTTTACTTTGTTCATACTTTTTGTTTCTCCTTTCATTTTTTTAAAAAGTATAGTAGCTGAAGTCATGTTAACGTTGTATAGTAAGCTCACATCTTCTCACTTTCATCAGGGTGTTATATAAGTTAAGCTCTGATCTTGTGAATATGAGTATGCTGGTCTTTTATGTTATACTTCATTATGAAAATCAAGGCATATTTGGCCCAGACAAAATGCTTGCTTCATGCACCAACTTCCTAGTGCCTCATCTAGATCTACTTCCATGACATAGTATTATGCTACGTAGATGTACCCTGAGTGATTGAAAAGAAAATGAAAAGAAGGGAGTGAGCCAAAAAAGCTAAGGAATTTAATTATTTTAATTAATTATTTGCTTACTTTTCAAAAACTTCTCAAAATTTAAATAGGTCAGGATTCTGCCTCTGATCTTTTATTGCATGCATCATCCTCTGCCCCTAAATTGTCTTAGGTACTGGTGGAAGTTATGTACTTGAAAATATATTAATCATCTTCATTTTATTACATCAGTAGAAAATGCTGAATGACCAATGTCTTTATTTTTTCTCACATTCTCTACCATATTGAACAGAAATTTGGTAAGCATTGGCTGTAAGATGACCTGCCATATCTTAGCTAAAAAGAACACAAATAACTTTCTGCAAGGACCAAACACACAATACCCTTGCTGGCCTTTGCTTGGTAACCAGGTTTTGAAAGACAAAGCTAAGAGAAAATCAGAGCATGCACAGTAATATCTAGTATTTACTATTCCTGTAAAACCATGAAGGCAGGTTCCTTTGAAGGGTAGCTCTCTGTTTTGAAGAAATAGTGTGTATATACATATATATGTATGTATATATGTGTATATATATGTATGTATATGTGTATATGTATATATAAGCACTATTCTATGTATATACATATGCACCTGTGTCTCTGTGTGTATCTACTTTTATCTATCCATCTTATACATATAATATATATGTAGGATAATTTTAAATAACCTGCTTGCTAAATTAATAGAGACTACAAAAGGACTGTGAGTCCAGTAAACAATATAATAATTTAATAATTTCTTTATTGCTCAGAACAAATGGTATTTTTCTGTTCTGTATTCATGCAACGTTCCTTGTGCAAAGCCAAAGGAGCACACGAGGTGGCTATTAAAGTGTGTCTGGAGTTCCACAAACCACAGAACTTATCTTAGGGCAGGAGGTGGTAAAAATGATAGAGTATCTCAGGCTGTAAACTCCTAATCTGTTTTATATATATTAAAGGCTACAGAAAGTGCAAGATCAAACCTACAGTCTCTGAGTAGTTCAGAACAACTACACTTACATCAATATTTAAACCCATCTGAATTTGCATGTGATTCCCAAAATAATAACTGAACCCTAAATACCCCTGCTATTAATTTTGCTCCAAATTCAAAAGCAGCTCTATTACTGCTCTTAATAAATCAATCATTCTCTATGAGATTTCTGATTGTGATAAGCTGTGATATCCCAATGATTGGCAATGAAGAGCAAATGTAACACTCTTACATGATTGTTGCTTTCGTCTCCAGTGTACAGCACCCAAATATTTTCAGGCCTATTAATCTAGCAGTTTTTTTCCTAAACACCATGGTGTACTATATCCAGCTGTAAACATTCCCCATTTTCATAAAAGTGAACAAAGTGTTTTCATTATATTTTGTAATCTCTTTTCCCTTTCCATGAAAACCATGAAGAATATTACTTCCTGTGGAATATCCTTTGTGCCATAGGAGTGTTTTTTGTCACACTGTTTTTTTTTGTGCTTCCTTCCAGTGGTCACACTATGTGGCATCATCCCAGGCTGCTGAGGTGCTTTGTCAAAGGCTGACAGTCAGAAACTGGTGTCAGTCAAATCTAAGTCAATGTCAGGACTGTTATGCAAGTTGCTTCCAAGTTTTGCTTTAATACCTGGGGTTTGTGTTACTGATATTAAATAAAAATTCTTTGCAATGAATTTTAAATGAAGGAAAAGCTCTCACCAGAGATTTGTTAAAAGCAGGCTAACAGTTGTTCTCTTTTTTTCCCCCTCCTTTTTAGTAGAAGGGCTTTAAATTATATATTAACCAAAAAGGTAAACAGAATAAAATGGGCAATTAAATATTAATGGAAGATGTAGTGGAATTGTCCTGTGCAGCACTTAAAATGGCCTGAATGATTGAGCTGTGAATTGCTCTCCCTTAGGTATTGAAAAATTCATCAGCACTATTTAATAAATGTTCGTATTCGTAGCCACTCATGTTTACACTACAGCACTTCCAGGAGAGTGCTTACTAAAGAAAACATTTTAATGGAAGGTGAACTTTCCTGTACAGTGAGTCACCTTAAATTATACAGACTATGTGGCAGAGGAGACAGAGAAATCTCTGAACTGACAAATGAGAAGTCTGCATAACTTAAGAGCATCTTTTCTTAAAGAGAACTGCCCATGGATTGTAAAGGTCTTTCTGAATCCAAAGTTATTTTGAAGCTTTTAAAAATTCATTTTGTTTGCATTTTAGAAATATTTAACCTTCACTGCCAGTGTGAAATCGTCCTCCATGATGACTTGGGCTAAGGACATGATTATTGCTGGAAACCCACCTGCCTGATCTAGAGGAAGGGAAAGGGTGGCAAAACAAAACTTACATCACAAATCAATCAGACATTGAAGTAGTTCTTCTCGAGGTGATACTCTGTAGACTCAATTTGCATATGCAGCATATTAACGCTATTAAAATATTCATTAGCAAATTTACTGGGTTAATTAATGAATTTACACCAAAAACTTAGAAAATAAACAAAAAAATTCCTGAGTGCTTGGTGTATTAATATGGAAACTAGTGACGTTATCATAATGTCTGTGCTTTATATGAGGATTTTTGCCTAGATGTGATCCAGTGGCTGCTCCAGGCTGGAGGCAGCACACTGCTGTTAGGCCCCCCTCAAATTCTCCCATTGCTCCTGCACGCCAGGCACGGTGGGGAAAAAAGCAACACGCTTTCTCTTTTCTGGAGGGTAGTGAGGGACATGCTCTTAGCAAAGCAGTGACTGTGGTTTAGTCTGCCTTTGTGTCCCTGTTCTGCTCCAGGGGATGCATTTTTGAAATTTTGTTGTACGTGTTATTTCTTTCATTAGTGTGTTCAAGTCTGAAGCTTAGGGGAATGGTGGGACTGCTCATAGCAAGCGTTAAGATGCAGCATTAGCTGCAGAGCAACATGATCTTTGTCTGTCTTGTTAAGTTATTAATCCAGCAGAGGTCCCTTCTGACCTTCGTGACTCTCTGATTCTGCTCATTAATTCTCCTCACAAAAAGCGTGATATCCCATGACAGTTCACTTTGGTGTACTCTGTCTCCTCTAGATATGCGCTAGGGAAGTTTTGACTGAAATATTTGCCTCCAAGTGAAATTGTCTTGGTTGTGCTGCGCAGGTTCTCACAGTAGCTAAGGACTTGTGTTGTCTTGGCAGATGGATGAAGTTCAGAATAAAGTAGTGGTTTCTGTTAGGAGAATGTAGATTGCTTCTGCTGAAGTAACATGGTGGCAAGTTGACTATATTTCTAACAAAAGATGTATTGGACAACACAGGTCTGCTGAATATTTTCTGAAGAGAGCTACTTCACTGAAGGTTAACATGGTTGGAGGCAAGATATGACTCACTTGCTATGCTGTGAGGGAACTAAAGTAGACTTCAGAAAATAATTTTCTCCTGCCTTCTCTAGCATGTGCTTTTCTCTGGAAGTCAAATTCAGTCTTTTCAAAATTCAGACTTGGTTTCCATGAAGTGTTTCTCAGAGGCTAGGAGGCTATTTGCAAAGCTGCAGTAGCACCACTTGCCACAAAACAAGGATACGCTAATTATGTTGTAGTGCTGAAAGGATAAACTTCTCAGCTCAAAGAGCTACCCGGTAGAGCTGCATCAAACCATGTCTAAGAAACTGCATGTCTGTCTGTCACTGTCATAGGGATTGATGCATGCACAATTAAAGAAGCAAATGATGGTTTCAACCACCACATGAAATGACAATAGAATTTGAAAATGTTTACAAACTTGAGAAAATCTTACTTATTAATTGTCCTTCTCATAACTGACTTCCTAAAATGAAGATTGTTTAAAAACTTTGTGCATAGAAACTTTTCAAATAATCAAGATTACTGTATAACTGCTTTAAAAAACTCTTCCACAAAACATCTTGTCAGAAGGGAGTAAGCTAAGTACGTTAATATCATTAGTAATATGACCTGGAAAAAAATCAAAGGTAGTTAGGATTTATTCCGCAGTGGTAGCTCAGAACCCCACTTGGGAACAGATTACAATAAAATATTTCTCAGGTGATTAAAACTAATGTTTTTACATTTCCTTTGGTGGGTTTGTGGAGATGTTAAGGCAACTGTAGAGCCTGTTAATGTACTGCAGCATGTATCTGTGATGTGGGATACAGGGATGCTGCATAATGACACAGGAGCTCCCAGGTGCTGTGGCTGTGTTACTGCTGACTGCCTTCAGCTAAAGTAAAAGAGAAAAAAATTGCCCCTAACTTGGATCATATTAGTAGAGGAGTGAAGAAAAAACAAACTTGTATTGGTATCCCAGGTTAAAATTAATTATTTGTTTCCCTGTGATAAGGTTTAACATGATGGAATAAGCTGAGTTATGCTGTCTGCACTGCTAGCTGACATGGTTTAGCTGATTTCAGTAATTTCAGTTAGACAGACCTGGTTAGGAGCATAGCTCGTCTTGTGTTGAAGGCATGTGTTTACTCAGAGAAGATTTAGGTGAAAAAGACTTTGTGCTCAAGCTTTGACAAAACCTACACCACAGATAATAAGAAGCTTTGCTTCCAGAGCAAAATGTTAAATTTTTAGATAAACAGAAAAATAAGACTATTTGCAGTACTGCCATCTGGTTTCCCCGAACAGTGGCTACAGATTTTAGAGCCTATGAGCTGTAGGAAAGACATCTCTCTGATTTCTTTAAGGACAAGACAAGGAATTGTAGATCACCTCATGCAGGCTTAGTGAGTCTAGCTCCTAGTTCTGTTGATGGAGAGGACAGGACTTCCCAAAGCTTGTTAGTCAGTAGAGGGTCCTTTCACTTACAAATATAAGTTATGGGAGACAGGCTACCCAATACCTAGATAAATACCATGTAAGCTGAGAGAAGACAACAGTAAGAAAAACAGAGCATGTGACCTGGGCTGTTCCCTATCCCAGAAGCAAGAAGTAATGGAAGAATAAAGATAGTGGTGATTCTGACTCTTCATAGAGCAAAGCTATAGAAGAAGTATTTCAGGGCCCTTATCACTTCATGTATTTCCTAAAAAATAGTTGCATGATTTTAATACAGTTCAGAGCATAGCTTCTTCACAGGAGAGTGTTCTTGACTTCCATGAGCTAATTGGTGCTATAGATATGCTAGGATTTTTCTGTGTTCTTATTTTCATCAATACTTGCTTCCTAACTGGTCATCGTATGTGTCTGTATAGATGTTCTCAGATTGGTTTAAACTGGATTTGGTTTTAGGCAATGCCAATTCAATCCTTAACTGAAGTGAACTTGATTTAAAGTAAAATAAGAGTTTCTAAGTGTACAAAGGTAAACTATTTGTGTTTTACTTTAATATAATTAACCTGACACAATATATTTATATGACATGGATCTATGTAACCTATAGGGTTACAGAGAAACATTAAAACTGCAATTGGTTAAAAACTTCAGAATTAAACCTTCTCTTCTCATGTAATAAAATTCCTGCAGACTGCCCATTCACAAAGCACTTCAGCAGGAAACGCAACATTCAAAATTTTGTAATACTAGCAAGCACTTCCTTACAATTCCCTCCACCTCACAAAACTATTTAAAATGTTTGCTTTTTATGCAGCTTGGTTAAGTAAGTTGAAGTATCTGAGACAAAGGCTATTTTCCAAGCTAGCCAACTGGCACATTAAGGGACTAAGTAATTTCACATCACATGTCATGACTTCACGTGTGACACAGTATGATCAAAACCTTGGGCAATGGGGAAGAGAGGGAAAAGGCCTAAATTTGAACCAAAAATTTCTACACAAAGAACCCTTGTTAAAGACATTTAGTATTTTTAGCTTTCCTCATGTGTGCATGGGAAAAAAGGGACATCTAATTCAGGAAGTATGGCAAATCATGCCATTGCTGCATACATTTTATTTGTAGCTAACAAGAAAGATACAGATTTTCACTGGCTTTCATTTGCTGAGGTTGGGAAAGATTCTTGTTCCTGTTTTATTTGGAGGTATTTTAAACCAAACATTTGATAACCATCCTGCTTTTTTTTAACCCAGTTGCTATACTGGAAAAGAAATGCTTCTATCTCTAGAAGGCTTTTTCTTAAAAGAGGAGGAGAATTAATACTAGCACTTGTCCAGAAAGTCAGAACTCCTAAATTTTTAGTGGAAAAGGATTTTAAGGAAAATTATTGTTCTGGGAGAAACAACCTGCTTGATTTTCTGGCTGGCCACCTGGAAAACTCTAATCAGTAGGTAGATGGATATTGGCAGGAATTTTCCAGCCTTGTTGATATTGAAAGACTGAATCAGTTCACTCAACCTTTTTGCCTTCCATCTTCTCTTTATCAGGACCAGATAACTTGGTTCAGGCCCAACAGTTCTTGTGGGAGACTTTTATAAACTTCACTTTCACTTCCAGAGCAGTGGTTTCAATTTTTTTCCTCATGGAAAATCTCTTCAGTTTCCTCCCAGAAAAGTAGTTTTTTCCATCGAAAATGTTCGGTTTAATCAAACTTTCTGGAAAGTGCTTGGGCAGTTCTGCTTTATGGTCCCTGTGCTATAGAAAACAGTTTGTACCCACTTGGTATTTCATTAGCCCCTCTCAGATTCTGAATCCGAGCAGAATCATACACAGCTTTCAAATACTTGAATTACTACTGGAAACATTGCATTTTAAATCAAGCTGCTTCAATTTGTATTGATGCAACAATAGACTACTTTTGCTGTCAATTCAAGTATGTGTGGTATCTGAGAGAAATATTGACTTAAAAAATAGGAAGCACTCAAAGTGCATAATGATCTCTGGCTGCCTGTCTTAGAATAAGAACTATGAAACCATAACCCCTTCTTGAGGCTCCTAGTCACTCTCCTTTCTTTTCAAGCTCTAGTAAAGAAAAGACCACTTGGTTTTGTTCAGGATCTTCCTCTGTAACTTTATCCTGATCCATTTTATGAATCTCTTCCCACTTCTCAGTCCTTCATTTATTGAGCATCAGACTTCATCTCACTTCCCTTTATATATCACTCTTGGAATATGAGTCTTTTTCTCTGGAGAACAGATAATAAGGAAAAATGTATTTGTTTCTCTCAATCTTGCTGTGGTTCTCTGCTGAAAACTTCTCTTTTCCTGTATCTCTTAATTCCTCTCCTCCTTTCCTGTGCATTATTAACATTGCCCCTAAATTATTTACTGTAGCTCTGTAGAATGTCATTAGTGAGAGTCGTTTCACTGGTGAGGAGAGCTAAAAACTAGCTTGCAGAGGACTAAAGGAGAGAGAGAGAAAGAGAAACAGAGAAGCTAAAGAAATATCACTGTTTTAAAGAGGCGTAGAGGGTAGAGGCTTGAGGCAGAGAAGAGATCATTGGGAGAAAGGGCTGGAGTGTGGACAATAGTGCTAAAGAGAGGCTGAGGATGAAAGAGAGAACTGGTAGTGACATTAGGGAGGAAAAATAAAGGGATTATATTAATTTGAAAGTAGGAGCACTGACATAAAAGGCCATAAAATGCATCCAGGAAGTAGATGGCATTGGATGAGGCAGGAGATGGGCTTGTTCAACAAAACAGAAAAATCATGAAGATAACCCGAGAAAGTGAGAGCTGATGCAAATGAATAGCATTGTTTTAGTTGTAATATGTAAAGAGTTAGATCTTGGGTAGAAGAATCATGACATAGTTTAAAAATACTCAAAGGTGTCCTATGGAGGAGGCAGAAATGAAGATTTTTGGCAGAGCAAAGCTTTGGAAACGAATAATGGAAAAAAAGTACTTAAAAGAAAGATGAACAACTGATTGTGAAAACTTCTTTAATGAAACTCTAAGACACATTCCTGGCACTGCAGATAGAAGCTATAGGAAAGCAAAAATGCATATTCATGGCGGAGAGAAATGGGAAATGATATTGAGACAATGGAACAGATAATAGACTTAAAATTACAAATGCAAGAAGTGAAAGAAATGGAAAGGGGGGAAAATACGTGATGAAAAAAAAGTCTTTCAAGAATATGGAAATATCTGAAAAATGGGGAAACTTCATTTTTTTACCTCCAGTAACCTGTTTTCTACTAGGATTTTAAGGCACCCTTAGCTTCATCCTCCTTTAACATTATTTTGTGCCTCAGTAGCATCTTCTACATGGTCTTTATCTAAAAAAGATTTGGTGTATTCTCAGTTTTGGGTGTTTGTACCATATACATAGTTTTCCTGTAAACATTGGGCCATATTGTACAGGCAATGGGGATATTTAGCACCTTTTCCAGGTAGTAACAGACAGCAGCTCTAAAGCAGCCATTGGATCTTCAGGCTAAGACATGAAAAGGTACATTTTCCAAGCTGTATGCAAGTATAAAATGTGCAAATCCGTTTATTCACTAATGGGGTTTATCCTTAGCTCCCTGTGCACAGCTTTGCAAATTTACTTACAAATGACCATACTGTAAAATTCAGGCTACTCCTGTGGGATAACTATTTTTTTTTCTCAGTAGGTAATTAATACTTAGATAAGTAATACATTTAGACGGCAAGTAACTGTTCATGTCAAAACCTAGCATGCGTTAAAGTGACACATTCGTTGAATCTTTGTTAAACTGCAGCAGTCTAATCCTTTTTGCCCTCCTCTGGCAGGTTTACCATGGAACTTAATACTGTACTTGTATGGGATTATGCCTCAGAATTGCAGATTGAGAGACTGCACATGGATGTTGCATAGGGAATGGAGGATTAAAGGCTGAGAATCTAAGTGTGTAGCATGGTTTCTTATGATTAAAATAGACTGAGTTTAACAGATCATTTTTGATTTCTATTTTTTTAAAAAAAGCAAGGAACCATAAACAGTTTTATCAAAATTACTTTGAACATATCCATAAAAACCATGTATTTGCTGAAACACCCAATTTGGCCCCCAGGGTGGAGTCCTTCACAGGGATATCTGCACGTGTGTTTGAAAAGATTTAGTGGGAAATACTGAGTTGTTTGAAAATGTTGTGGGCCCTTCATTTAAAAAAAAGCTATAGTCCAGATCTCCCTACAAATAGTTAACACATCGTCATGTTCCCCTCCCCTTGAATGTTATACATAAGAAAAACCTGAAACATTTTTAGGCAAATATGTATGTTTGAAAGCCCGTCTGCAAACTAGTGTGAAGGTCACTTCTTTGAGGGATTAAGAGTCAAAGGAGTTACATGAGAAGTATATTCTGCATCTTTGTTTCACAGCCAAACTTGGCTGACAAGATTCTTCCAGTATCACATGCATTTTGCTAAGATCTCCAGCTTCCAGCACATAAAAGCACAGTGCCAATAGGCTTCACATTACACTGTTCAGAACAGCATCCAGAAAACACTCATTTGGAATATTTATCATTAGGAATCTGATTTGTCATATGGGAGTGCAGTGAATGTTTTGAGTGTAAATTGGAGGAGGATCCTTGGAGGCAAGATTTTGAACATGAATGGCCCATCATTGTAGCAATATTCTGCAATCCCATCAGGTGGGCAGACAAGCAGTCTGAAGACTGAGCCATCTGCCAGAAGGGAGTGACAGTTTGTTTTCTATGGCAGGTGACATTTTAGTTTCATGACAGGCTTATTTCATGAAAGGAACAAGTTCCTACAAATATTTCAAGATAACTATTTTCTTTTTTGTATATGGTTTTGTGGCAAGCCAAACAAAACAATGGAGTAAAAAATGAATATGGAATCCTTTAATTTTTTTTTTCACTTGATTATATATTATAGCTTGCACTGAGTATTTCTGGAGTTCTGTTCACTATACAGCCTTCCACAAAAGTCTCTTTTGAAACTCTTTTGTTGCTGGGTTCATGTGAAATCAAATTATAAACCCCAGAGTTTTAACAGAACCCAGCTGCTACTTTCATAGGTAAAAACTCAAGAAACTGAAGCTTTGAGATGAAAAACAGCCTAGTATCATATTTTCTATACAGCTGTCTCCACAAGGCTAGGTATTTCAGAAGCTCTGTGGGAGAATGCTACCATACATTTGGTAAGTGCTACAGATCAAAGAATTGAGAATAATGAAGTTCAGCATTGGTCTTTGTTGTGAATGTTCTTGCATTTCTACTTTATTTCTTTCTTTCAGCATACTTTAAGAAAGTAGAGGGTTTTTTTTAATGTTCATTTAAAATAATGGGCAGGTATGGTAGCTTTGACTCTGAAATTATTGGCTTAGAACACAGAAGCACCTTCAGGATGATTTATGGTAAAAACATGCAGGACAATCTCCAGCTATTACCTCTAGCATGTTGAAATACTGGAATCTTGGTATTGATAATGGATCTATAATATTAAGGAATTAAGGAATTAATAACTTTATGAATTAAAAAAATAATTATTAGGTGGGTAGTAACTTAGAAAGACTTAAAGGTGGTTTTATGCCTCAGGAAACATTTAACATTTTGATTTGAAATTCATAAAAAATGTCTTATGAAACCAGAGTAACGTAAAGGATTTTGTGGGCTTCTAGGTGCTCAAGATTTCTAAGTAGTGGGATATTATTAATTAGGTGTATTTTTCTTTTGCCCCTAAGCTCAAAAGTTGTGGCTAAAAAAGTTTGGCTGGTTATGGTGCTACAAATATGTATTTATTGCTTTATTTATCTTGTCTGCTTGTCATTCAGTACTTAGGAGATGATCATGGAGATAGGCCAAAGTGAAGAGTTTCTTTAAATACTCTTACTCAGGGAAACAGGTAATAAAACTCTCACTGACTTCAGTGGAAGCAGAGTTACTACAAATCCCAGCAATCTGGATGCCATGTGCACAGAGAGACTTTTAGATAGAATAATTATGGATTGAAAGAGGTCTGTCATAAGAAAAGGGACAGCAATACATCTCTATAGACTTAAGAACAAAAGATGTTCATGATCAGTGTTAAAAACCTTTGAGAGACATGGAGATGTGTTGTCCTGCAATTCTAGCACAAACTAATGCACTTTTAGCTATAATTGAGTTAAATGTGGTAAAGAATACACTTAAGCTATATTTGTTCCTGAATATATTTTTGAAATGGAAACTAGCCTGTGAGGAAGGTCCGTGTTTTACTTGAAAAGTAATCTCTGTTGTCCAAATAATAATAATTCCACTTTCCAAACATTTTTTCTGATAAAGGACGATCCACACCAAGAAAGAGATATCATTTCCTCTTCTTTCGCTATCTTATCCTGTGAGATTTTTCATTAATGTGAAGATCAGCCATCAAAGAGGAAGTATAATTTTGACAATTAACATTGCTGCTTTGTGTGTTCTTTTGAGGATAAAGGAAAATGTGGACTGGCTGCTTATCCCTCGATGAAGGCAGATGCCATAACATTGTAACTGAAAACAGAATCACACAGATACTCCTGAGAGTTTAAGACTTTTAAAATCATATTATACATATATTCATAACATTTATGTGTGTGTCAATTCAGTCTTTACATTACAAAATGGAATGCAATCAAATGTGATAGAGGTGGAATAACACAATAGGATAAACAATGTTGGCTGGTAGGAAAACAGATAAATGGAAACTGTTTGAACAGTGAAATCTCCAAGATTTTCATCAGCTCTCCTCTATACAAAGTGCAAGTGTCTTCAGAGCTTATGACAGGCACAGTGTGGAATTACCTTTACATGATGCTCAGCTTTATTTTCAAGTTGATTGTTAAAATGACCATGACAGTTCTGTAGAGAAAAATGAGTGCAAGTGCCTTTTTGGAGGTTTGGCCCTGAAATAAATGGGAAAGACTTGGCAAACGCTGCTGTATACTGCAAAACATGAAAAGTAAGAAAATCTGTAGGTCTCCAGTTGTGACAACTGAACAATACTATATTTAGATGGGAGGAGAACAGCAAGCTGTGCTGGATGCTGAATGGCATAAGGCAACTGGATAGATATCTTGGAGTCCCACAGTGGTGGGATTTTTCTAGGAGAAAACAGACTGGTGTGTCTATCACAGTCCCACTGAAATGAGAATAATTCAGTGCTCTCTAAATACTCCGTTCTCTATTCCACAAAGCATGTTTTTAATGCAAGATTGAAAGAGGAGAGCCTGTCCCATTGAAAAGGACCTCATGTGATCGCCACATAAGCTCCTGTACTTTTTTGTGATTTTTTGCTGTTGTTTGAAACTTCCAATCTGAGGGAGGAAAGGGTATTCTACTGGTGAGAACTGAGTGAATTCACTGAGCTCAATGCCTGCTTGCTGCATTAATAAAAATCAAATGAAAAAAGCAATCTGATTAAATTATGTGTGCCTTTTCCTATGCCGGTGGAGCTTAACTAAGCAAACAGAAGCAGTGAAGTAAATCAGTGTTGGTTTATTAAAGATCAGAATTCAATATCTCAATAGTTGAAGGGCTTATGCACCAGTGTTCTCACTGTTTAGCTTTTCTATGCAAAGAAAGTAAACACAATGGCACTGTGGGGACTCTTGTTAGGAAAGTGACACTTAGAGAAGCCTAGTTTTCTTGCAAGGAAGATGCTGCCCTATCTCTTACTTCTTGTCTCTTGCCAAAAGATTATCATGAAAACAAAAATCTTAATATTGTTTGCTGCTGGTGATGTCATCCTCTGTAATAGAGGCATTCTCCTTGAAATATCCTTAGAGCTTGCAGATAGAAATGTCCCTTACCTCAGCTACTTTTCTTTTAATACTCTTATCTGCACAAGTACAAATTCCCTTTCACATTGATCTTAGTGCACCATCAAGATAGCAGCTTTTTTGCGGGGGAAGAAGTTAAGGATGCTTAATCTAGTCTTTAGGACTCTCAAAGTTCATACATTGCAAGCTTGCACTGTGAGTATTAGGGGGCTCATAGGAGATCTCTAAAAGAATTTATTGTAGTCTGCAGGGTGGAAAAGCTGTCAGTTAACTCCATCTTACTGATGTAAGTAAGACTTGGCTTCTGCAAATTTAGAAAACCAAAAGACCTTCTCCTCAAGACTGGGGTTGGTTGATGGCTTTGTTATGATCAGACCAAGTACAGACTGAGAATTTCAAATGTTCTTTTTATACCTGCCGCATACTAACGATGATCAATCTCCATACTTAACAAAGGGCATCACGCTGTGCAGAACTGTGCTTGCTGGTGCACTTGTAAGAGCTATTCAGCTCTCCCTCAGAAAACACTTCTATAGGCAGGCAGTTGTCCAAGTATCATTAGGCGTTAAGTATTACATTCTGTCACTAGGTACAAACTCACATACTGGAACATAACAGTAGAGTTCTGTAAAAGAGTTGCACCTTTAATGCCTAAGACAGGTATATAGGAATCAGTTAAAAATCTGTGCTTTGGTGCTAGTATTCAATATTGTACTAGTATGCAAAGAAGTGCTTCGTCCTCTCTTCTTTTTTGCTGGCAGTCACAAACCGAACAAATCCTTGGTAATTGTACTTATCTGCTGCTTTTATCTGTTGTCTCAAAAAGACAGAGCTAAGAGGCACCCAGTCAGAGAGATAAGCAATCAAGAATACATAAGCAATGGTCTTTAGAAGCACAGCTCTTTCTGCTTGTGTACTGGGAAGCCCTTGGCACACATGATACTTTGCATAAACTAAAGAGCCCTCATGCACTGCTTTTGCACGCTGCCCTGATATAGACTCGTTCCAGAGAGGCACAAATTGTCCAGTTGTGAATAACTAGAAAATTTCATTTTCTTTGCTGCTTGGATGCTTTGTGCTTCAAAACTTGAAGAGATCAGTAAAGACTATGTGGGTGGAGACAGGCAGCCATGAAGTTATTTTCTTTGTTAAGAGCTAGGTCAAAGCCATAAGTGAGCTGGGAAGGAACTTTCTTTAAATAAGTGATAAGATAGAATAAATGCCACAGCGTGTAATATGTGTGATAAAAGTAAGGGTAATCATCAGAGCTGCTTGGAAATTTTCTAATACAGCAGAATTTGTGACATCGTGGGAAGCCATGTGGTCTAGTGAAACAGGTACACCTTCAGCTTCTGGCCAGGCATGTCATATGACAGACCTGTCCTCAAAGTGTCAGCTGCTGCTGAGGAAAAATAATATTCTATTTGCAATGATAAAATGAGAAGAAATGTCATTGTCACTGAGCAGATACAAGGAAATAAGCAAATATGAAATTATTCCTCTTTCCTGGCTTATGGGAAAAATTGAAAGTTTTGGGTTCAGCCCAGTTAATAGTAAGATTAAATAACAAAGAAATATGGGTTTCCTTTGAAAAACTGCATGAATTTGTGTGGATTGAAAAAGATTAATATGTGATGGTGACTTTCAGAACAGATGAATTCAAACAATGAATTCTCCTCATCTATGCCTTTGGCATGTGAGGAGAAATGACACTCTTAGTATCATAGAATCATAGAATCATCAAGGTTGGAAAAGACCCTTAAGATCATCGAGTCCAACCGTCAACCTATCACTGCCAAGTTAATTTATACCATGTCTTCAAGCACCGTATCTATCGGTTCTTTAAATACCTCCAGGGATGGAGACTCAACCCCTTCCCTGGGCAGCCTCTTCCAATGCTTGACCACCCTTACAGTGAAGAAGTTTTCCCTAATATCTAACCTAAACCTCCCCTGGCACAGCTTGAGGCTGTTTCCTCTCGTTCTATCACTCATTACTAGGGAGAAGAGACCGACCCCCACCTCGCCACAACCTCCTTTCAGGTAGTTGTAGAGAGCAATAAGGTCTCCCCTCAGCCTCCTTTTCTCCAGACTAAACAACCCCGGTTCCCTCAGCTGCTCCTCATAAGACATGTGCTCTAGACCCTTCACCAACTTCGTTGCCCTTCTCTGGACATGCTCCAGCACTTCAATGTCCTTCTTGTAGTGAGGGGCCCAAAACTGAATACAGTACTCGAGGTGCGGCCTCACCAGTGCCGAGTACAGGGGCACTATCACTTCCCTGGTCCTGCTGGCCACACTATTCTTGATACAGCCCAGGATGCCATTGGCCCTCTTGGCCACCTGGGCACACTGCTGGCTCATGTTGAGGCGGCTGTCAACCAACACCCCCAGCTCCTTTTCTGCCAGACAGCTCTCCAGCCACTCCTCCCCCAGCCTGTAGTATTGCATGGGGTTGTTGTGACCCAAGTGCAGGACCTGGCACTGAGCCTTGTTGAATCTCATGCAGTTGGCCCCAGCCCATCGGTCCAGCGTGTCCAGGTCCCTCTGTAGGGTCTTCCTACCCTCCAGCAGATTGACACTTCCACCCTACTTGGTGTCATCTGCAAACTTACTGAGGGTGCACTCGATCCCCTTGTCCAGATCATCAGTGAAGATATTGAACAAGACTGGCCCCAGTACTGAGCCCTGGGGAACAACTCTTGTGACTGGATGCCAAATGTATTTGACTCCATTCACCACCACTTTCTGGGCTCAGCTGTCCAGCCAGTTTTTAACCCAGCGTAGAGTGCACCCATCCAAGCCGTGTGCAGTCAGCTTTTTCAGGAGAATGCTGTGGGAGACTGTGTCAAAGGCCTTAAGTCCAAGTAGACAACAACCACAGCCTTCCCCTCATCCACTAAGTGGGTCACCTTGTCATAGAAGGAGACCAGGTTAGTGAAACAGGATCTCCCTCTCATGAACCCATGCTGGCTGGGCCTGATCCCTCGGTTGTCCCACACTTGCTGCATAATGGCACTCAAGATGACCTGCTCCATGACCTTTCCTGGCACTGAGGCCAGGCTGACAGGCCTGTAGTTCCCGGAATCCTCCTTCCAACACTTCTTGTAGAGGGGCGTCATGTTTGCTAGCTTCCAGTCATCCGGGACCTCCCCGGTTGACCAGGACTGCTGATAAATAATGGAGAGTGGCTTGGCCAGCTCCTCTGCCAGCTCCCTCAGTATCCTCGGGTGGATCCCATCTGGACCCATGGACTTGTGCGCATCCAGGTGGAGGAGCAGGTCAGTGACTGTCACCTCTTCAACAACTGGGACTTCACTCTCTGTCCTATCTCCCTCTCCCAGCTCAGGTGGCCAGTTTAAGTTCCAGCTGCGCCTTCGCCTTTCTGATCTTCTCCCTGCATATCCTCACAACATCCCTGTAGTCCCCCTGAGTCGCCTACTCCTTCTTCCAAAGGTGGTAGGCTCTCCTTTTTTTCCTGAGTTCCAGCCAGAGCTCTCTGTCCAGCCAGGCCGGTCTTCTCCCCCGCTTGCTCGACTTGCGGCACATGGGGACAGCCTGCTCCTGCGCCTTTAAGATTTCCTCCTTGAATAACATCCAGCCTTCCTGGACACCTTTGCCCTTCAGGACTGCTTCCCAAGGGACTCTGTTAACCAGACTCCCGAACAGCCCAAAGTCCGCCCTTCTAAAGTTCAGGGTAGCGGTCTTGCTGACCCCCTTCTTTACCTCTCCTAGAATTGAAAACTCTATCATTTCATGGTCGCTGAGCCCAAGACAGCTTCCGACCACCACATCGCCCACCAGGCCCTCTCTGTTTGTGAACAGCAGGTCCAGCGGGGCACCTCCCCTGGCTGGCTCGCTTACCAGCTGCGTCAGGCAGTTATCTCCCACACACTCCAGGAACCTCCGAGACTGCTTCCTCTCTGCTGTGTTGTATTTCCAGCAGATATCTGGTAAGTTGAAGTCTCCCACGAAAACAACGGCTAGGGATTGCGAGACTTCAGCCAACCGCTTGTAGAATACTTCATCTGTTTCCTCGTCCTGGTTGGGTGGTCTGTAACAGACTCCCACCACGATATCTGCCTTGTTAGCCTTCCCCCTGATCTTTACCCATAAGCACTCAACCTTATCATTACTGTTTTTAAGCTCTAGACAGTCATAACACTCCCTAACATACAGGGTTACCCCTCCCCCTCTCTTTCCTAGCCTGTCCCTTCTAAAGAGCTTGTAGCCATCCATTGCAGCACTCCAGTTGTGTGAGTCATCCCACCACGTTTCCGTGATGGTGACCACATCATAGTTTTCCTGCCGCACAGTGGCTTCCAGCTCGTCCTGTTTACTGCCCATGCTGCGTGCATTGGTGTAAATGCACTACAGTTGGGCTATAGATCTCTTCACCAACACAGGCATGCTACCCCTAGGCTCATCCCAAGTAAGACTGGTTTTATCCCCTTCCCCCTTCGCATCTAGTTTAAAGCCCTCTCAAGTAGACCAGCTAACTCCTGGGCCAGGATCCTTTTCCCCCTTCGTGACAGGTGAACCCCATCTGTCTCCAGCAGGCCTGGTGCCATGTAAACTGCCCCATGGTCAAAAACCCCAAAATTCTGTCACTGGCACCAGCCCCCAAGCCACGTGTTGATGAGGTGGGTCTTCCTGTTCCTTTCCATACGCCTCCTGGCTACTGATGGGATGGAGGAAAACACCACCTGTGCTCCTGATCCTTGAAGCTCTTGAAGCTTCTTCTTGCAGACCGTGAAGAATTTGGGAATGATCTTGAAAGATAAGATTACTATTAATTTTGCAAGTGCTGGATGGCAAGGGAATCTATCTGATGAGAAAGGACTGTCTAAATGTTCAGAGTTCACAAAGGGGCAGAGGCAAGGAAAGAGCAAGAGCGATGAAAGGGGAGACAGAGCAGTTTGCATCTCAGCCTCCAAAGGAACAGACGTTTCTTTGCTGTCATTGTGCACAATGTTGGTGAGACCTTCTGTATACTGAAATTCATTCGCAGAAGTCTTGGTATCATTTGTTTTTCTCAGTGGTGGCCAAGTTTACAGAGAGCAGGGTATAAGTATTTCTATTGGAATATAAGAAAACAAGTTAATATCTACTGACATGTTCCCTCCTAAAAGGTAAAGTGTCTCTCCATTCCATTCAATGTCGGTTTTCAGTCTAAAATTAAAGGTGATCTCAGACCTCACCTTGATCATTCAGACCCTTTCTAGGCATTTATAAAGTCAGCAATCAAGTCTCAATAGTTCTTTCATGACAATACATGAAGAAAGCTAAGTGAAAATCTCATTTGAGCACTAAGAAGCAATAAATATAGCAGAGAAAAATTAAATTTGCAGTTATTTCCTGAATAACCTTAAAAAGAAGATAAGCTTTTTTCCTTGGATGCTAGAAGACAGCTGAGCTATCTGACCGGCTGTAGTTTTTGATCAGGGTTAGAATTTCTGGCCATCTATAGAAAGGGGAGGGAGAAGAAAAGCTAACTGAGTCTATGTACAGTGTTAATGACAAAATGTCAATATATAAATTCTACTAGTTCAGTGTCAAAACATTAACACTACTCAGAAAAAAGAAAAAAAATGTACAAAAGCTAGCTTGGTCAGATGAGGTCATGGACATGCTTTATAACTATTTTTAGCTGTCTCCTAAATACTGGGATGGTTCCTTTGATAGCACCTGCTCTCATTCAGAAGGCTGTATATTCAATTCCCTTAGCAGAAGCTGGGCTCGAACCCAGTGCTGACTATACGATCCACTACTAAATAAACACTGGCTGGTTGGTAGCCATATTGACCTTTAGCTGAGATACTGAAATCCTCTTGCCAACATTCCCACCTCCTGCTTAATTGGCACTGTATAAAATGTGTTTCCAAGGGAGTGTACAACAGCAGTCATGGTTGCCCGCAATATTAACACAGCAAAAGAAGCATGTAATTTATTCCTCTGAAAAATGGATGTATAATAAAATCCAGCATAATAAATCTCTTTCTGCATGGATTATGATGACTGCAAGTAGGCAGACCATGGTCTATTTGCACAGTACTTGTTTCATCCAACAAACTATTTTGGTTTTGTACCAAAGTCTTAGTGGTGTACTTAGGTGGCACCACAGCCCACCTTTTATTAACACTCAAGTTTATCTTTTTTGTTGAGGCAAATTAGTCTTGTTATTAAAATTCATCTTAAATAGGAAGTTGTTAAATATAGCATAAAGATATATTTAACTACAACATATGACAAGAGAGCTTGATTGCTGATGCTACCATTTCCATCCAATAAGACTTCAATAATTTGCTGAAACTATTGGAAATAATTTCACTTTTTAAATAAATATGAAGTGACGACATGAAAGAAAAGACAAATCACTTCAATGGATCATACTGGAAAGGGCTATATTAGGACTATGCACTGGCAGAACACTAATAATGAAGTGAATTAGGTCAGTGAATTTTAGTGTATTTTTTAGGGTTATTGTTTAGGATGAAACTCTGCATGTACCAAACATCATAGGAAAAATTAGTACTTTGTATTGGCACAACAGCTTCTATAGAAATCATCCTTAATATTCTGAAGAAACCTAACAGGTTTTCTTTGAAAGATTCTTTTATTATGGATCCAGCTGTCTTTACTCTGAAGATAAGAAATGCCATTTCTTCTCCCTCTGCCTATAATAAAGCCCAGCAACAAATATGGTCATTGATTATATGCAAAAGTTACCTTTGAAACATATCTTGTGTATTTATAGGCATCTTTCAGTGTAGCAGGTGGAAACAGAAGAAACATCACACGAATGTTCAGCTCCCTGGAGGCCACTAGCAAATGCTTCAAAAGTCTCCCTAGAGGGGAAAAATAACATTTTACAGCAGAAGTCACAAATTTGCAAGTCTTCTGGGCGAATTATAAAATTCAATGATTCAGCCCCACTAGAAAACTCACCATGTTTACCAAGATGTGTCACAATTATAAAATGTCACTTTTTCTGCCTGTGAAGCTTTAAAAATGGAACATGAAGTGTGTTTCTGAAGAGCTGGGAAAAAACTCAAATGATATTTCATGTGAGTTTTTCCCCCTCCTATGTACTCCCTTTTGTCTCAACACCCATGTAAATATTTTTTGATAACTCTATGGATCTGATATGACAAACATAATTTCATTTACAATGGAAAATAGTGAAGAGATTAAGTTAAAGCACATCCATCAGGCTCATGATCGTTTCCTGCTCACAACTAAGCAGATATTGATGTACCTCACTTAGTGGATCAGAATAATCTCCTTAAAGACAGAAATGCTTACCTTTTGCTATTTCCCCCTGTAAGTAGAAATTAAAACCTTTGGATTTTCAGCCTCCACCTGGACATAAAACAAAGTGAACAGAGGGCCTTACTTTACCGTGCAGCCTGCTGGATGAAACCCTGAGCAACTATACTGCAGCTAGCTCCATATCTTGCTGCACTGTCATCCGTGGCACTGAAAACCTCCCACTGCCTTCATTGCGGCAAGAATTCCCTGACATACAGAACTTGACCCCAATGCCTTTAGCTTCAGCATGAGGATGTTGCCTCTTGAAGCCATGAGGGAACTGGATTACTCCTTTATTGATCAATTGTTGAGTTAGCAATCAATGGGTAATTGACTGTTAACCTCCATGAGATGACTCATGCTTAAGTCAGGCACACAGTTAAATATCTTGCTGAACAAGTGCCTACATACTGTCTGTGGCTTCTGTACACAAATTTGTCAGCTTTACATTATTCAAAGCCACGTAAAAAAATCTTCCGTAAATGAGCCACACAGAAAAGAATAAACGTGTTAAAGGGATAGATTTACAGTGCACTACCATTTCATATTTAAGAGCCCCCCTCTCCCTCTGTTATTACTGAAGCAATCAAAGGTGCCTTGAAAGATTGCTGAAAATGATTAAGGGTGCTTTATTTTAGATTGATAACTGCAGTAGCAAGTGTTAGAAGGAGAGCAAGCAATTGAGTGGATGGGATCATTGTGTGCCTGCCTAAGATCACTGACTTAACATTTGTATTTTAGACTGTCTCTTGCCTAATAACAGCATGTAGTGAAATAAAGGGTTCGTTCTGGAGGTAATTGTTATGTGGTGGAATATAAACAAGACCCATTCTGCAGTATATTTACCACAGTGCATATTTATGAGTTGGGTTTAATTAAAAGTCAGGAACACTAGAGCTATTTTTTAACTAGATGCCTATTATCTAGTGTCAAATGCTTGGTTTTAATCACGCATTTTATACCATCGTGACCTAGATCACTGCCTGTGACATACGAGATAGTGTGTTGTCTTTCCTGAGAAGATGTAGCCAAGCTTGATGGATGTTTTCTCATTCCTAACCTCATTACTACTGGCTTCCCATCCATCTAATAAAATGCTATGATAGAGAGTGGGAAGGTGCTATAAATCATAATATTCCAGCCGCTCCAAGCAGATTCATTAGAAATGCTGACTATATATCTCACACACAGAAAGTCAACACACAAAGTAGGATGCTGCTTCTGCCCGTGCTGGAGACATCCCCTCACTCCCTCCAGTCAAGTTAGGATTTGTTTTTAATGGCAAAGATGACATTTAATGAAGTTCTGGGTGGCAGGCTGCTTTGACCTGATTAACCCAATAAATATTCCAGCTGTTATTAGTTTTAAACTGTGCTGTAGCCTGTTAGCTCAATCACATCATTACTCCACCGCTGAGAATAAATAATTGCTAACTAATGAACTATTTTTTGAGTGAAGTAAGAAACTGAGACATTCTACTGTACTGCTGATTTTCCAGTGTTTTCCTTAAGGAAGGGTATCCTGTTTTTCATTTAGTCTGGGCTAGGTCACTGAAGGGAGTGTATAGGGGTAAGGGGAAGAAACTGTCCTGTCTGTCTGTCTTTCAGTCTATGAAAGAAAATGTAGCTAGGAAAATAAAATGTTCCAGACTTGTGCCTGGAGAAGGAGAACTGAACTGGCTGCATCCTCTGAAGTCCAGGCTATGAATTTTCACTTCAGAGTTGTATAGTATTTTATTTAGGCTTTGCTTTTTAGTGGAATCTACACACTTGAAGAGGTAATGACAGCTGTGATCTTTGTAAAAGGGGCAGGGTCACTAAGGGAAGGAAAAGACAGAAAAAGAAAGGAAACAACAAGCAATTTTA
Organism: Nipponia nippon; assembly: GCF_047370975.1. Taxonomy (NCBI): domain Eukaryota; kingdom Metazoa; phylum Chordata; class Aves; order Pelecaniformes; family Threskiornithidae; genus Nipponia; species Nipponia nippon. Next base: position 33,769,695 of record NW_028262402.1, read on the forward strand.
ACACAATTCAGCTCTAAATAATGCAGTGTGAGTGTGACTGTTGCTGTTCCAGGTGTTTGGATTTTCGTAATGCTCCTGTGGCAGATGCTCACAGCTGCTTACATTCTCCTGTGCAGTTTTCTTTCATGACAAATTTCATGCAGCCCTTATGAGCCTGTCATTCAAAGGATTTTCGTGGGATATCACCCAAAGTTGTCTACCTATAGCCTGGTATGTCTTGGCACTGCAGATCTTACAGAGACCTGTGTCTATGGACTGAGTTTGTTGGCAGAGCCATAGTATCCAACTTTCTTTTCTTTCAAATATATTGCAATTAATAATATAAAAATATCAGTGGCCTTTCCATTGGAATTGAAATAAGGTATATATTGGTCCTTGGAATTATTTTCTTTCATTGTGTGTGACATGGGATGTCAGGCAAACACATGGGCATAAGTGGACTGATGGAAGGCAGTGGTGCATACAGCTTGCAGGAATTCATCAGGGGACACCAGTGGGCTCTTCTGTCTGTGCTCAAAGGCTGTTTCACTCCATTTTGGGGAAATGAGATAGCGTGTAATCTGGTAGTATTCTTTATTAAATCATTGAGGGGGAAATGCAATTGTGTTTGTATGCTATCTGCAAGCAGTGTTTTCATTATAACTTGCTGTGATCTCTAGTACTTAGTGTCAAACTGTTTCATGGAAAATGATTGATAGCTGTTATTAGTAATCCATGGCTTTATGAATGTACAAATTAAAAGTAATCAGAGAGAGAGGGGAATTGTACATCAGTTAATATAATCCATTTATTTTGAAACATGCACTAAAGAGTGACATTCATCTTTATTGCAACGGCAAATCTCAGCTTTGTAGTGATTTTCTTAAGCAGATGATGGTAAAACATATAAAGGATTCACATTAACAACATAGTGGCCACTTTCTGGTTCCTGAAGCAGTCCCAGAGTTAGACCTAGGAAACAGCAATACTTCCCTGAGTTGCAGTGAACAATTTAAAAGTGTCTGTTGAATGTGACCACCACTGTGGAAGTCTGAGAACCTCTGTTGCTTATAGACACCTCACCTGACACTGCACTGGAGTGCAAATATGAACGGGCTACTGCCTCCCTCGGTGCCTTTATGAACCTATAAATCTAAATCCAAATTGACTTCTGATTGGATGTGTCTGGAATAATTATGTAAAGAATTGTCACATTTGGTTTTTGGTTTTTTGGGTTTGCAGGTTTGTGTTTGTTTATTTATTTATTTATTTAAACACGCTAATGAAATGTAAGGGTTATGTATCAATATGCAAAACTCATGTCAAATCTGCAAAACGAATATCAGAGCACAGGTGCCTGTTAGTAGTGTATTATCAACTGTCAGGCATAAAAGTACTATACGATGGGATAGGATGACTGCAGTTGAATTGTCTGGCAATTATTCTAAATACCTTTAGAATTATGCAGGAAACACCATGGTTTTATGCATGTTTTTTGGTTTTGTGGGTTTTTTAAAGCTGCTGCAGTCACCTATCACTGTCAGCGGTGTCAACAAAGGACTATTAATATAAAGAAAGTCTTCTATAAAGTTAAGTATTTTTGTTTAAGGCCTGCAGAATTTATCCAGGAAGATAAACATGCAGAACAGAACCTATTTAATAGTATCTGTCGCAAGTCATGCTTATATTGTGTTCGTTTAGTCTGTAGAGTTTCCTCTTAAAGCAACCCATGGTTAGGAAACACTTCGTGCCTTGCAGAAAAGCAGAGTCCTGGAGGAAGACACCCAGAATTATCATGTGATTGAAGGAAAAAGATACAATGCCAGAACCATCCCTGCTTCATTATATTGTTGATTACAGATTGCTAATATGGTTAGTGCAAACGAGCAAAGAGACACCTCACAACGTGTTACTCTGTGCCCTAAAATATGAAAAAACCTGTCACTGACAGGAATTTGTTGGAATTCAGCTGATATTTGAAGGATTTGCTCTTATGGACACTGCTCTATTGTATTCAGGTTTTGCTGGTTATGGAACAAAAGAAAAGCACTTCATGTTTCTGTACTCCTAATCTTCACAGAATAGTACAAATTAAATTTCTGTTTGTCTCAGGATGTCATTAGAAACTAAAGGATGTCATATTTGTTTACTATGTCACTTTGTCTAAAGGTGGATCTTGTAAAGTTTTCATGATTTTCTTATCAAATAGCAGCAACATAGAGGTGGCAAAACCCAAACCAGTAATGTTCTTCTTGGGGAACACAGAAATGTAGCCAACTTTTAGTAATATAGGCAATGATTATGGCTAACAGGGGAACATAAATTCAGAATCTCCTGGGTTTTTAGGTTTAAACATGAATTCCAATATTTATTTTAATATGGTAACTGCTTTTAGCATAATTGCTTTACGCTTAAGATATCTTTACAGATCATAGGATATAGGTAGCATGGCACATGATTACATGGTGTTATCATGGATTGTATCAGTACAGCACACCACCACACAAGAAACCCCAGGGCCTTAAAATTAGATTTAAGGGGTGAGTAGCTGCTATAATTCAGAAGAAATAATAAAAAAAAAACCCAACAACCAAAAAACAACTTTTGCAGTTACAAACTGTTTTTTAATCAAAGAATAAAAAAATAGGGGAAAGGCCAAGTAAACACAGAAGGATATTAAAGAGACACTTTCCTAAAACGATACAGAAATTCAGTCTTATTGCCTTCGTGCTCTTTTTCATAGTAATGTGAACCAGCACTGCTTCAAGTTAGGAGCAAATCTGACACACCTTCTTGGTCAGAGTTTAGGTTAAGGCACTCTACACATTGATGCATACCTACTTGGACTGGTGGTATGGAGGTGCAGATGGTGTATAACATTAAATTGACTTTAACTTTTAATTATTTCTCATTTGTTAGCTAAGTTTTCTGAAAATTTCTCTGACACACAAGGTAGCCATTTTGTTTTAACCCCACTCTTATTTCCAGTTCTCCCTGTTCATGAGTTTCATAGACCATTCACTGTATCTTGATATTATTGGCATGTAATTAGAAGCAGCAATTGAAGTGGTTTTAGTCTTGCCTTATTACTAAATAACTCTATCTTTGGCTAAATTGCTGGGCCTCCTCTACAGGTGTTTAAACCTAGAAACAGAAGCAAAATCTGATCTACTTACTTGTAATCTTCCCTTTCTCTTCACTGTAACCCACACACCTGCTCTGAAGCTATATGCTACATAATCAAAAGAGTGCAGGTGCTCAGTATGATTGAATTGAACCCTTCCATTTAGTCTATTGCTTTTCTAATTCAGGAGTGATGCTCAGTGGGTGTGATTGAAGAGATCTCTCTCTAATTATGGAGATTTCTCTGTGCAGTGTTGGAGGAATTTTTTTTTATTATTTACACTGTTCAGTCTGGCAGTAATATTTCTGTCTGCCAATGTCAATTACATTGCTCTTGACTGGTGCAGATCAGCAGTCTATGATGTCTCTGAAAAGCCAGTGTGTATCACATGTCACTAGCAGACATATTAATGTTTGAGTTGAGGAGTGCAAGTGATGTAACAAGATTAGATGGCACTGATATAAAGGACTATCTCTAAGCCCATGAATAACCAAGAAACTACTAGATGACAACTGTCAATTATTTACTGCCCCTGTCCAATGTAATATTAATAACTGGGAGCCTGCACTTTTCCTTTCTTTCTCTCTCTTTTACTAGCTTAGTGTTCAATTCCTCAATTTTACAAAAGAAGCATTGTTTTCAAGGCATTTTGCCCTGGGCTGTTATTAAGTGATTAGCAAAAAACCTGAGCAAGTCATACTAAAATATATCCTCTGACATGCCAGAAGACCTTATTAACCAGAAAGGATCAAATAGTTTCAAAGATATTTTCCTTTATCTTAGTTGTTAACACATCACATCTACCTTAGATTTTTTTTTTATTTTCTAATACTAAACAATGCCGTAGGAAACAATTCTGTCATGGAAAGGAAACTAAGTGGTATGTTTTTTTTACATATCTCTGAGCAGAACAACTCCATACTTTTAAATAACTCAGCTAAAATTGAAAGAAAATATGATATATCTGAAACTGTGGTTGGACAAATCTATCACGGCCCAGGTATCTGTCATGAACTTAACATCTACACCAATAATATGCAAAAGGAAGTCCCTGTTTTTCATATGTTCTTTCTTTTTCTTAAATAACTGGGGTTTGCATTCTGTTTTTACTTCATGTTTTCAGGCAAGTTTTTATTGCCTTCCACCCCATGGGTTCAATTACTTCTTGCAGGTGGGCAGGTGGAGCTAACTAGAATAAATGATAATTTAGGTAAAGGGGTCTGGATAGACAGGGGAGAAGAGAAGTTAAAGACATTCACTGATGTTATACAACATCCACCTCAACAGAAGAAATATAATGAACGTGTTGTCCCAGACTATGCTTAGTTCAAGCTTCAGCTCATGCAACTAAATTTAGCCTAACCAAAATGTCCCCTGCAGCTTCAAATGGGTAAGACACATTTCTTCTAAACAGATTGTGCAGTGACTGCCTTAATAAAGGTTTATTGGAAAAGAGCATTAATTTGCAAGCATAAAATAGGTAATTATCGTTCTCGAACTAGACTTATCACTGCCCTCTTCCAGTGTGTAAGACTAGATACTATTATGCACTGAACTATACAAATGCTTATGGATTGTGATTGTGGTGCCTTTTTAAAATTCTACAGCAGTTCCACTGGCAGATTAAATGTCACTAAATAGGCATGAAATATAAAAACACAACTGTAAACTTTTAAGTTTAAATGTAGCAGCCCAGTTACTATTAATATATTATTAATATAATAACAACTTTGATGAATCAGGATTAACCATGTGTATTTCATAATCAGCTTTAACTGACTTCCAGACTTTCAACAGAGCCCACATCTTAGTGCATGTTTCCTGTTGGGAATGATAATCTTATGCACTAGGTGATACTGATAACAATAGCATAAAGACAGTAAAGTAGCTCTCTGCTTATGCATGTCTCACAGTCATCTGGCACACATATTAGTACCTTTTGGCAATAAATATTTATATATTCATTTTTGTGGGATTATTTCTGAATAATATACTAACACTTGTCAGCAGATATAGTAAATGTGTTGGTTGCATACTCACTAATACAACTTTTTGTACTTCATAGATTAAAATATTTTTTCTTATGATTGAGAGATTTTTCAGCTCTAAGAAATGATTTAGTACTTAAATTCTAAAGGATATAAAGAGTTACAGAGGATACTCAAAGGACTTCAACTGGATAGACCTTGTATTACCATCTAGCCTTGTTTTATGTCAGGGGAAAGCACATTTGCTTGTGTTTGTGAGGTACAGACAAGAAAGAAGAGAGATCTTCTGGCACATATCAATAAAGCAGAAAAAAAGTTGCATAACAGCAACAGCAGTCTGCTGGGATAACAGATTGGTGCCCACTAGTAAGGGGGCAAGACTCATAATTCACAAGCAAAGAAGCCACAAGTGAATTATAGAGGTCTTGTCCTCCTCCAATGGAGATAAATGAGTCTGTCTAGTACAACCAACCATATGATCTGTTTGGATAGGTCTTCTTTGTCCATAATCCTTTCTCATAGAAATTATTTTGGGTGGCTATCACAATAAATAGAGAATAAAAGACATTCTGCTCATTTCTCTGCTCTGTTGCTGAGGTTCTTCTACTCTGGTGCTGAAGTGTTGAAGATGTTACCTGTTTTTCTTTCTTATTTTCACCTAAAGCTTCATTAAACTCATCACATCTGGTAACTGGCATATGGGACAGGACTATCTTTGGCTGAGGTTTTTTCCTTAACTGATCTATAAGTTAACATTTTTGCTGCTCTTACTACTACTTACTTACTATCACTACACTTGCACCTTCCCACCCCATGCCCCCTAAGTATGATTGCTTCTCTGGTGGTCATATAAACTTTTCCACACTCCCTGGAGAGAGGAGGTATTGTTGTTTAACCCCAGCCAGCAACCAAGCATCACACAGCTGCTCACCACTCCCCCCTGCAGTGGGATGGGGGAGAGAAATGGAAGGGTAAAAGTGAGAAAACTCGTGGGCTGAGATAAGAACAGTGTAATAATTGAAGTAAAATAAAATAGAATAGCAGCAGCAGCAGTACTACTACTACTACTACTACTACTACTACTACTACTACTACTACTACTACTACTACTATAATACAATAATAGTATACAAAGCAAGTGATACACTATACAATTGATCACCACCCACTGACTGATGCCCAGCATGTCCCCAAGCAACAATCGCTGCACCCCGGTCAACTCCCCCAGTTTACATACAGACCATGATGTCATACGATATGGAATAGCCCTTTGGCCAGTCTGGGTCAGCTGTCCTGGCTGTGCGCCATCCCAGCTTCTTGTGCACCTGGCAGAGCATGGGAAGCTAAAAGTCCTTGACTAGTGTAAGCACTACTTAGCAACAACTAAAACATCAGTGTGTTATCAACATTATTCTCATCCTAAATCTAAAACACAGCACTATGCCAGCTACTAGGAAGAAAATTAACTCTATCCCAGCGGAAACCAGGACAGAAGGGTAAAAGCTTATCTTTAAAGCAGTAGGCTACTGCTGTCTTACCACTGGTGGTGCTAGCCATGCAAGCCTGGAGTCTTGTTACTGAAACCTTGATTATGCCAGGGGCTGAATCCCTGTTGAGGTAAAGAAATTTAAAGGTAACCAGTCTTTTGAAAGTTATGATAACTATGGGTCTTTAGATAAGGTAACCTCTTAGTAAGGCTATAGGTGTTTTGTGAGACAGTCCAGCATTTGCATAAGATAAAACAAAACAACACCCCCAAAATTTATAGCAATTTTATTTGGTATGTTTTGAATGATTTGTTTAATCATTCATTTGTACTCCTTCTGACAAATAGATCATATAAACTGAAGCATTAGAGTTAAATGGTAGGAGGGTAATCTCAGAGAGAGAGAGTGAGGTCAAAATGCTGATCCTAAGTAATTAACATTACAGGCAATGTAAGCAGAGATGGCAGCAACTGAGATTCCACACTGATTTTTCATTGTAAGGTCTTCTTTCAGTCACTTACCAATTTGACAGTTTTGCCAGCTGCATCAGAAATTTTTTAGTCTGTCTTTCTAAAGCAGATTTATACAAAAAATAAATTTTTCCAAGAAACTTTCAGCTAAAACATTCCAGTTATTTCTGAGAATCAGCTAAAGTTAAATTACAATATATCATGTTTCAGTATTTTTTGCAACGACTTTGGTGAGAACACTCTGTGTACACTTGTAGTAGTCTACACATGTAGGCATTTTGTTTCAGGTATGTCTTTTTGCTGTTCTTATAGAAGGTTGCCTACATTTAGATAAAAGACACACAATTTAGTTTTCATGTGCTTGATAGAGTTATGCTAAAATTTGCCAGCTAAATTCTTTAGAGACTCTGGATACAAAATGAGCATGATTTTGCTCCTCAGAGCTCTTCCATGGTGGCGCATGTACCAGTGATGGTCTCTGCTTGGGACTTGAAGACACAGTGAGATTTCCTCTGCAGTTACTGCTCTGGCGTGTTCTGTTGCCAGGCACAAAAACTGATTAGAGGGGCTATTTTTCTTGTACTTCATTGCTCCCGTGCTGGTGTCCAGGTAGTGTGAAAGAGAGAGAGAAATGTCTCTTCCATGACTTGAAAATAGTGTTGGGAACAGAGATATAGTTGGACAGAAAGAAGCACTGAATAGGGAGAGAGAGAGAAAGAGAGGAAAAAAGCAAACACAAATGAGCAAGAAGAATAGAATAGGGGATTAATGGAGGAGGCAGGACCTGGCATTATATGAGATGGGAACGATGCATGAAGAACCAGCAAGAAGGAGGTTTAGGATCATGCAGGGATAGGGAAAGGACAGGATGTATACACTATAAGCACTGCTTCAGTAAGTTAAAACATTTATCTCCTAAAGCCTAATGTCAAGCTGAGAGTTTCCGTCTCTGTTGCAAGGCTGTACTAAAATCACGAGAAATTAAGTTCTTTATTGAAAAGCTGTTTCCATCACCCAAATTGTGACCATGGATAATGTCACTGACTAGGAACTGGTTGTCTGTGACACTAGGCTTTTAGGGAGAGAAAACTAAATGACACAATGGCCAATAGTTTGAATTAAACCACTTTAGTTGTAGGCTCAGTTATCTTTTCAAATGGATTTTTTTTTCCATGAAGGATTATTTATTTATTATATAAGACCTTTTCAGAAATGAGTTAAGATGAATCATCAAGAAGCTGTATGTGGTCTTAAACTTCATGCTTACATACTAAAATGGCCTAACTTCCTGTGAGTGTCAGTATCTGCTGTTGTCCTGCTTATTTGTTTATCTGGGGGCTGAGGACTTATTTGTATTATATTACAATAGACTAACACTTGCCTTTACATTGCTTTTAAAAACTGAACTAAACATTGCTATTTGTGTAAAACATGTATTTAAAAATGAGAATTACTGCTTAGACAGAGTATAAATATTTATCGAATCACATACCATTTAAATAAGTTTTATTTTACTTGGGATGATTTCTGAAAGCCTCAAAAGCAACAAAAATCTTATGTTGTAAAAGTATCTCCCAAATTAACTCCCTTGGGCTTTTTTGTAGGTTTCAGAGAGACCTCAGAACATAGTACTACAAAATGGAGATGATACACAACTAAAAGGGTATTGGTATTTCATCTGAAAGCACATTTGGTTTTCTGCTGGTAACTGAAGTTAATAGAACTGGTCTTTTATATTCATGGCAGGCAGGCTGTGGCATCTCCACAGATACTTAAATTTCAAACACTGGTAGCCTGCAATTCCTTTTTCTCCCTCTTCCCATAGACCCAGTATATATGTTGGAAATTTCCAAATAAGTTCACTGACATTCTGGTCTAAGACTATGAAAAAGCATTTTATTTTCGAGATGTTCTCAATGTCACAGGAAAACATTCTGGAACACTTTATGCCATTCCCAAGATGCTGTGGGCCAATAAAAATGCCATCAGTGAGCAGGAGATGTTACCCTGGTCATGTTTCAGTGGAAGGAGCTCAGGAGAACCATGCTGCTACAGGGTCTGATAGTTTAGGTCTTTTCAGGTAGCTGCAGTGCATTTTATCATTTCTGTTCTGAGCTTGTTTTGCTTGCTGGATTTTGGCCTCAAGGAAATCTTTCTACACAGATTCCAAATCCTTGCCTCAAAATCACAGCTGAGAAATTAAAAGATAACTAAGAATCAGCCTCTCTAAAAGCATAAATTCCAATGATGGTGATAATGGTCCAGACACTAGCCACACCCCTCTGATTTGCCAGTAGCTTGTAGGTCAATGCAAACTGTGTGGAGCTAAACTGTACTTGACTTCTGGTTGATTCAGACTGGATGCCCTTCTGAGAGCTAGGAAAGGATGCTGCCGCCTTTGAATTTACTTTTTCCTGATTAAGTTGGGGGACCCAGGAAAGGTGCTGACATCTTCTAAATGTCACTCTCTCATCATACTGAAAAGAGGTGACCATCACAGCCAATTGCACAACTTTATGATGTCTGCTTTTATTCCTGACAGTAGCAACAGAACGGTTAATGGTATGACTTTTCTTATTAAAATAACACTACTATATATTCCTACAGGAATAGCTATAAATTTGCAAATGACCATCAGTGAGCATCAATAGTAACCCTTGCTCAGGTAAATAGAGCAAATGAGCAGTGGCACTCTTCCTTTCTATGACATTGACAATTTAGGAACCAATAATCCACTCACAGGAAGGAATTAGTCATGAAATGGTCATGTTCCTGCCTCTTACTGATCAGGACTTCAGTGTGGAGAGACATCTGCTTCATTCCATCTACAGTCACTTTTGTTTCAAGTAACACATACAGAGTATTTTTCCAAAACTGGAGCAGTAAAATAACTGTTCTTAGTTCTAATGTTTTAATAGGAAGCCTGAAACTTCCAAGAACAATCCTGTAATTCCATAATGATGCTGTTGCCATGAAAATATGCTACATTCACTAGTTTTGAACCCTATTGTCTGCCTTCTTAAGTTCTCTCTCCAGCACTGAGCTTGGGTTATAACTGAGTTAAAAAGGAAGGTATAAGCTGGAGCAGTCAGAGACAAAAGATGGTTAAAAAATGTGTATTTTCTCTGCCTATCTGCCCATCTCTCACATTCCCCCCCACGCCCCAGTGGAAAAATATTTTTTTTTCTGACATTATTATTTTTCCTGAAAATTTTCATAGGGAGGAAAATTATGAGCTTAGAGGTTATTTTCATTTCGGACCATTGATACTTCTTTCTCTCCTGCTCCTGTGTTCTATTTCTATCAAGGAGTTCTAATGATTCCTTCTTGAACATACCGATTTTGTCATCACCTTTGAAATTTTTCTTGTTTTGCATGAAACAATTTTCAGTCATTGTAGTACTTCTCCTTTTGAAACAAGGAGATTTGAAATAACCAGTGTCAGTGTCAAGTGATTAGTGCCATAGAAAAACTTCCTTGTAAAGAGGAAGGAAACATTAGGAGTGCTTGAGTATAGGAAGAGGAAAAGCATACTGAATGATAAATCAGGACTTTTAGATTACCAACACTAAAACATAAGAATGAAGTTGGGAAAAAATAGGAAATTTAAATGTGATAATTTTTTCACATATGCTTAGCTTTGTGGAACTGTTTGCTGCATTTGGCATTTAGGACAAAGGTCTAGACAGTTTAGACACAGAAATGACTTACAGGCACATCCAAGTATACAATCTGTCTGTGTCGATTAAAAAAAAATAAAAAACAACCCAAAAAACCAGGAGAAACATATTTACACTGTTTAGAGAATGTGTAGCTTCTAAATAAATATTAATCTAATCTCTTTAGATGTTAATAGCTTTCACAGGCAATGCTGTTTTCTAAATGTCAGAGTAGGATTTTTGAAAGACCTAATACTGGGAAAAAAAATATTAAAAGCACGTTAAAATTGATTCAGGTTGAAAATGGATGAAAACTGACAGGAAACTTAAGGTCATGAAAGTTGTTTAGCTGAATGACACAGCAGAGTGTCTAATTCAATCTTAGTGTGCATAAGAGAGAAACTCAAAGAGTAGAAGGTACCTAGAGAATACAAAACCACAAAATTCCTTTTATTTGCTATTAGCATGTGTTTACTCTAAACTAAAAATCCAGATTGTTAATATACTCTATGGATTTTGCTGCACAGGAAAAATATTTTTCCAGTTTTATTTAATTGCTTCTTATTTTTGTTACTGACTGTTAATTCTCTAAGTACTACATTTATACAGTGAAACAGGAGTATACATGGAACTGTGAAGTGTATAAAAGGGTGTTTGACTTAAAAGAGAAATTGAATTGGATGAAATGCAAGGTATGTGGGAACAAAAGTTTTTCAGTTCTGTGATTCTGCTGAAAATAGTTATCATTTAAGTAATTTAGGGACCTATTTTCTCATCTTGCCATCTTGGGACTTATCCTATCCATAACATTACCATTTTGTCAGATCAAGATAGATGCTCTGAGGGCTTCTATGTTAAAAACAACAGTATAAATGCAAATGGCTGCCATACTAAATAAGAGTCTTGGATCTTGAGAATTTGTCAGTGTTAGCTTCTTTTCATAAGTGTCTGGATATCCAACTCACAGCTTTGTCATGTAACAACTCAAGAGGTTACTGGCTTTTTTCCTTGATTTCTGTCTAAGCTGTGTGTTTGTTTTAGCTTTAGAATTTGGCACTTGGAACAGACACCGTAGGAAATCCATGAGCCACTGAAGTCACTACCAGGGACATCAGTGGGGAAAGGACCACAACCTTTATACTGAGTAGCTCATTTCAGTGGCTGTCAAGTTAGACTGCTCTATTAATTCCTTTCGATATAAAATCAGTAGTTGTCTTGAAAATTAATTAATTCAAAGTTTAAGAAATTGTGGGCTAAGTATTTACACATAGCAAGTATGAACCAGGTGTTCAAGAGCAATTGCCATAACATAAACACTTCAAAAATAATTAAATGCAAGGCAATCTTAACAAGGATAGTAAATCTGCATCACTTTTATCAAGAACTAAAGATCATTTCCTAACTGTCTCCTTGTGAAGAGATATATTCTTGCCACAGACTGTATTAAACTACTTGGTTTTAGTCTGCCAAAAGACTATTTTTTCCAAAAGAAAAGGTTTTTCAAATGTCTAATCTGACTTTAGTCTTTATCTCATAAGCTGACTACCTCCTGGTGCACAGCCTCAGAAGTCTCCCCACCCAAGAGGAACCCCAGCTCTACATTTATTCCAGGAATCCAGGCTTAAAAATACCATTTACTGGTAACTGTTTAGTTGTAACCATAAACAGAGAAAGTAAGTTCTACAGATTTTTGGGCACACCTTATTTGTACTGCTTTTTCAGTTGATGTATAAACTAGAGAACAATTTTTACAAACTTCTATTCAGAAGTTATGAATCTCATTTCCTATATTCTGTTCAATGATAGCTGACACTGCAAGGAATGATTATATGGAGCAGCCAGCTTGACAAGCAATAATCTTTCAAACTGCCTTTTTATAAAGCAGAAAACCTAGAAAGGATTAATGTGTCTCAGTATTATTGTTTCCCTTTTTAATTTTGGGATAGTACTTTTAAAATTTTTGTTCTAGGGAATCTTGACCTACAATGGTAAAAGTCTTGTTCTGACTTTCCTCACAGGCTGGATTTCCTTAGATACAAGACATTTCTCTTATGTTGCCAATTCCATAAATCCCCGAGTCTCTAATTTCATACAGAAGTGCAATACTTTTTAATTCACCTTTTAGTAGTTGTTTGCACCCAGTGTAAGTCTGGTCAGCACCACTGTGGGAAGAGAATTATTTTTGAATTGCATCAAAAACAGAGCAAAGCAAAATCTGAAATATATGAAGGCTTATCAGGTGTCCCCACTTTAATTTGATCTTTAAATGATTTGACAAAAGTGTGACATAAGAGTACTATTCCTCTCATGAAATTCAACCCTTTTCCCCATACTCCCAGTCATTACTTGAGGAATGAGTAGATAAGTAGTGGGTTCTTCCTCCTTCATATTTATCATTTTGCTTTGGCGAACAGGATTACTCATTGACACGCTTTTTTTCTCTCTAGTGAATACAAACCCACTTTAATTAAATGGCTAAAATTAGGAAATTCAAGGTATAAAAGTCCTCTGAATACCAATGACTCAAGCAAGTAGCCAGTCTGCCCTTTTCTTTTCTGGATAGATTTTTTTAAGGTGGCCCTTACAGCTATGAAACTATTTGTGAAAAAGGAGTCAAATAGCAATAAGATGTCCAGCTCTTCTTGTCCTTGTGAATGTTTGGTGATGAACTCCTATCTGTTTACTTTCAAAAGGTAAACAAATTTTATTTTAACTTTCTTTTTGGCACAAATTAATACATGAGAAATGGTGGGGAATGGAAGTTCCAAATCTTTTTGACCTTCACTAAGATTTTTTGTTGAATTTTCATTGAAGATTTGGGTCACTTGTTGCTTTATGTCAATGCTCTCTTTCAGTTATGTTAATCACTTTATGCTGTTGTGGTCTTGTGGGTTGCTCAAATAAAACTGCTGAAAGTCCATTTCTAAATGTCAGTTAGCCACATAATTCCCAGAAGAAAATTTAACACTATTAGTTTTAATGCTGCCCTTTCTGAAGAGTGTATAAAAAGACTCAAAAACGGATGAAATGCTTAAAGGAAATTATCATGTAACTGAGCTGTGCATGTTACTGCATATCATGCTTCTGCTCAGATACCACAGTGACAGGTGCCCTAAAATTGAAATAGATGTCATTCGGGCATGACAGAATATGTGTGTAGTAAATTATCATGGCCTTGGTCAGCAGCACCAGTGAAGAGGTATTACTGTTAAGATGAATGGTACTATTAAACGTGGTGGGTGTGACCTGTAACAGAAGGACTTTGTGTACTAAACCTGACGTTTTTTAAGATCTTCTAACACATGATGTGAAGGTTGCTATACTTGCCATTTCTGAGTTTAGACATTGCACAAAATCATTTTACTGTTTGGCAACAGAAAAATGCCTCCTAGAATTTCCTGATATTTCACCATGTAGTTATATTTATCAGGTTATATTTTATAACTTATGTATGCATAAAACATATAACAATATATTTATTAAGTTGTATTTCCATAATAGCACCTTTCATTTTAGGCATTATTTATCTCAAATGGACTTGAATAATATGCTTTAGTGTTTGCCTATCTTTGTGTTGCTAGCCAAGGAAAATATTTGTGGTTGTGGAAATGGTGTGTTTGGCTTTCTCTTCTTTCTTTCCACCTCTACTACTTCTGGAGTTCAAGATCAGGTGAAAAGGGGATTTGAGAGTATTCTACAGTACGAGTATCTGCAAGGGTAAACGTCACAGGTTTTCAAATTTCTTTTTTGAATTTTGTAGATGAAGAGAGGCTGACAGAGTACTGCACACCCAGTCTGCCTCTGACTTTCTCTATCTCTCTTTTCTTTTTTTGATATTTACACCCTATTTTAGTTGACATTTTTAATACAAGCACATAAAATCCAATGTAGTAAAGGAAAAAGAAAAGCGTTTTCATAATTAAATAGATATGCACCTAGCCAAGTAATGTTACAGCAATAGAAATAAACTTACTGAGCTTCTGTCTCTGCAGTTAGATATACAAGGTAGTGAAAATCATACATGAATAAGTGGGTATAAATTATGGTGAGGTAAACACATAAAAGATGGAACAAGTGATACATCATGTAATGAATGTTAGGATACAGAAAGTATCTGTGGTTATTCTCCTCTTACAGTCCACTAAGCTTTCTAATTCCATGTATAAACAAGGAACATTTAAACTCCTTTTCAAATACTAATTTACATTACTTTACAGATGATCTGTAATCTTGGCCACATTTCTCTGAAGCTCTCCTGTGTTCATCTAAATAGTAAAGCTCTAGCAACACTTTGAGCATGAAGTTGCATATACACATAAAAGTGTACTGCTGCATGTGTACATGCACAGGCATACATATATTTTCATGTAAGTGTGTACGTCTGTGTATGTGTTTTTTCTCCCTTTCCCTTGCTCTTTTTATTATGTAGCCTTTCCATTAATAAAAGAGGAGAGGCTTGGTTTATCTTAACAAGTATAAATATAATCTTGAGAAA
Organism: Nipponia nippon; assembly: GCF_047370975.1. Classification (NCBI taxonomy): domain Eukaryota; kingdom Metazoa; phylum Chordata; class Aves; order Pelecaniformes; family Threskiornithidae; genus Nipponia; species Nipponia nippon. Next base: position 33,784,897 of record NW_028262402.1, read on the forward strand.
ACAGAAAAGTTATTCTGGTTTTTGTGGCTTAAAGTGGACAAATAATGTGTTATTTGTGCCAATTGCATTGAATGAAAAAACTTCCAGAGTTGATTGTCTCCAAAACTTTAGGTTTCCAATGAGTTGTGATGCACAGGCCTATCCTGAATAACAACATAATGCAAATGCTGTAACATAGATACTATATATTTAATATTAGTAAAGTAAAATGAATTTTGTTCCTGCTTTTCAATTGGGGAATTTTATTTCCTTGGTAAGCTACTATGTAATTTTCTGAACTATATCCAAGTATTTCCAGTGGAAAAAAAAAAAAATTGATCTGCCAATATGAATAAAATCAAAATATTTACATGTGTATTTATCACACTTCTATTTTCTAGTCCTGTGTGTATATGTATAATACAGATCCCCACCAATTTTTTTTTTCTTACAAATGATTAAAGAGGGGTTGGGCAATATTGGCAGTTTCACAGGAGTCTGCACTACTGAATTATAAACAGATTTAATTATTCTATCACAAAAAGCTAGGAGAGCAAAATAAATACACTTATTGCAGACAGAATCTCTGCAACTCTAATTGCCAGAGCACTGTAAGAGCTTTCAAATAATAAGTCCTTAAATAATAAATTGATATGGGAGAGAATAATGACACCCAGGTGTGAAACCTTAACCTGAGACTAGTGCTGCATACTCAATGACATAATTGCCTCTATTACCATATTCTAGTCTAGCATGGCGTTTTGAGTCATAGAAATTGGATTGAAATGAAAGACAAAACATGTTCAAATCACAGGTGAGATCTGAAGCAGAAATTTATAATAAAGTCCAGGTAACTAAATTGCTACTTGAGTTTTGAAGGCAGGCTTAGATATTATGTGAAAAATTATATTTAAATACTATTGACAATCTGACTTGTTCCCACAAAAGCAAGGGTTAAGAAAATTCACACTGGGAACAAAAAGAGCCTTTGTTAAAAGGTTCTCAAAAATGCAGTAGATGTTTCTTATTTCCCTGTGAAAATCCTTCTTGTTCTTAGGTATTTCTTTCCATGCAATACATAAGACTGTGGAAAGTTCCTTTAGTAAAGGAGTTTCTTTCCTGACATCCTTGCTGTTCAGAGCTTAATTCTGTTCATCACTCTAACAAATATGAGCCAATGTAAAACATGAGTACTGCATTTTCATGTATATTTTATATTTATTTTTGTGTTGTGTTCAGTGTAATAGAACATGGGAAAGATCTATTTCATTTAGTAGACCTCATCACATCTCAGCACTGTTGCGGATGTTGCCTTGCCAGTTGCCATTCTGAAATATATTGTGCCACCACAGAGCAGAACAACAAGACTATTGACATGACTAATACCAGTGCTTTTTTTAATGCCATCTTCAGGAAGGACTATGTTGAGTAGAATCAGGAAGGACTATGTCCAGTAGAAACAGGAACAGGGAAAGATGTAATCAGTTGTATCATCCCATACCTACACTGTTGTCAAGGCAATTTCTACCCAAATAAAGTACATTTGTAGTAAGCAGAGATGATTCTGACCTTTCTGTGGACATGATCAGCACCAGGTGTTTGTTATCATTTCCCCAAGTCAGGCCTCTAAAAGAAGTACATGCAAATTTTGGTGAATAAGTTGACATCTGCACTGCAGCAGCATTTTTATCTAAGAGTTATGACAGTTTTGACATTCTGCTGCAGGGTCAAAACTACAGAAATAATGCAAATTCCCCCACTCCTCAGAAGACACCTTTTTAGGCTGCTAAAAATATCTGTTGCTGGCTACTGAAAACCTGGCGGTTACTGTCAGCATTGTATCCGTATTGCAGAAACTCCTACTGGTTTTAGATACAGCTTAAGTGTAGAACCAACAGGTGACCCTTGTTTTCAGAATTGTTGACATAAATATGCAAATAAAATAAGAGATAATGGAGATAACGTCTTGGCCAGTTCTATCTAATGCAACAGACATTTATCAAAATCGATGTGATACTGTACACTTCTCCCCTGTCCCCATACAGTATTCTCAAAGGGCTTCAGGAGTTAGGGTATGGATTCTCAGAGCAAAAGCTATGGCATGCCTATACCAATGGGATGCCCCTCACTGAAGTAAGAGGTCTAAGACACTTCTTTTTGCCCCTGTCACTACAGGACTGCTCCTGGTTGCAAATTCTGCTGTCGTTACAGTTTGAAAAGAGTCATGTGTTTTAAGACACAGTTATTCTACAGGAGGAGACAGAGGGTTTAAGAACATCCCTGCACATCACTGACTGAAGTTCGTGACTTGGAGCTTCTCTCAAAAGCAAGACATTACTGAGGACACTGAATGAATCTAGTTGTTCACTGGACTCTTAAGGAAATTACAGCTATATCCTATAGGTGTCCTGCTCTGGCAATCTCTCTGGTTTCTCATCTTCCTTGGTAGCATGGCTCTGAATACTCACTGGTCCCTTTTGTTATCTTAACATATTGCTGTCATGCCAAGGGTTCCTGCAGATGACAGTGCTGGGGAAGAGATGATGTTAATCTTGTAACGATCAGAGAGCACGAAGGAAGACGCATGCCCAAATACTACTTCTTTACACGTGGCATGCCCATGTCCTCCCTGCAGACCTTTTTACATGTTAGGTAAGGACTGCTCCTAGAAGGCAGGTAGAGCAGATGCAAAGGTGCCATTGTGGTCCTTTTTTGAAGTGTTCACCTGGACTTTGCTTCCTTCTCATTGCATAGGAATTCATGAGCATGGGTAACAACTTAAATGCACGGCAATATAGTCATTTGAGATTTACATTTGAAAACCAGGTAAGAAGAGATTTTTTATAGTTAAACCTATGTAAAATGCACTTCTATTAATAGATACTCTGCATGAGTACCAATTGGTATTTATAATGGGTTCATATAAACAGTAGTTTAACAGGACAGTGCAGTTCCTTATTACAGAAATACTAGGATTTAAGAAACATTTCTTAAAAATCAAGGAACAATTCTCTTTATATGCCTGTTGTTAAAGCTGACCATCTAAATTGCACTTTCACATAATACTGATATACTAATAATCAGTACATTTATAAAAATACTGATAACAGATATATACTTGTACACACAAAATTTTAATTATTTAAGGGATGATAATTTGAAGCTACTTTTTTACAGAACAGCTGAACAGTTGAACATTAGCACTGTCTCTGAAACTTCTTAACAACTTCTATGAGATAACAGCTTAGAATTTTCTATTTTAAAAAATCCTTTTTTCTCCCCTGTGGCCACGCAAATTTCCCCTGTGGAGAAACTCACTATTTTGCTGTAGTCTAATGCATGTCCACAAAGGACTAGGCTCTCATAGTAGTTCCTTCTTTAAGGGTTCTCAGAAAAACTGGAGAGAAAGGTAAGCAGCCTAAATTCTACTTCTCAGCTTCTGACCGGTACTTAGCATGTGATATAACCTCTCTGTGCCTTGGGTCTTCTTTCTGTAGAGTGGTAGCAATAATATCTATTTATGTAAAGAATTCTGAGGTCTGAAGTTGAAAAGCACTTCCTAAGAGGCTCCTTCATTAATACTATTATCACATATGTTTAAGTCCCATTGAGTTTAGCCATCTTTTGTCTTCCATGGTTTGACTTTCTTAATCTGTTCAGCTGAGCCCTGAACATAAAATTCCAGTCCTGCTCTGAAGACTTTTCTTCTGATTTCCTGTCATTTATGTGTCTGCCTTCTTTTCTGCTCCCTACTAGACCATCAAAGGTTATTTGCTCTATTATTGGAGTATCACTCCCCTTCATCCCTTAATTGGTCCATTGCTTTTTCTCATTTTCATCTTTACCTTATAGTTTCCTTTTTCAGATTCTTGTTATCCTCCTCCTTTTGTTCCTATGGATGAATATGAAGCAGACCAAGAAAGGATCCTTGGAGTACAAGAGCACTTTATTGTTCATTGTATTGTGGTGCTGAGTTCTCAGCATTAGTTAGGTATGTCTTGGCATTTCAATTTGTAAACTGCACTTCAAAGAGTTGATAAATAGCTTGTCTATTTCAGTGCAGGTTGGGTAAGTGATGCAGTTAAAGGATTTCATTATTTAAAGACAAACTTCTGGGTTTGGGCTAGATTTTTGATATAAGAAAAAATTAATTAAAGAAGGTGGGTGCTGTGAGACCATACGGAAGCACATTCCGCTCTTGGTTACCCTTTTAATGGGACAGTGGGAGTTCTGTGCATTCAGTGGGAGTTCTGTGTATTCAAGAGAGGAATGCAGCCTTCAGGGTTTGATTTTTCCAAATATTAGAAGCTCAGGGCCATGTGCAAAAATGCATGCATAATTACACACTTAATCTGAATGTACATTTACTGTGATTGCAAATGCAAATCAGGTTGTGTGCCTGAAAACGGTCAGTTGAGTTTCAATATCCGAGCGTCACATGAAGTCACAGTAATAGTACATGCAGATTAAGCATGTAATTGGGCATACATTTTTGCAAGTGGCCTTGTGCTTCAATGCTTTGAAAATGAGACCCTTTGAGCTCATTTTTAATGGGTGTCTCTTGTTATTTTCTTTTTAAAATGGCATTGCCAAAATTAGTGTATAATATATTGAGTTGGTCTTGCACTCATTATTCCATAATTTGGACTTCATCAGAGATGATTCCCAATGTCTTTATTGGGAGGAATGGCCTTTTATATCTGGGGCACATTTCTAAGCAAAATACCTGGGAAAAAAAAAAAACAGCACTACTAGGGTCTGTCCCATCAATGTCAACGTATTTAGTTTGCTGTTCTTCTATAGCTTTATGGCTATAGCTTTATAGTACTGAAGGTTTAAAAAGAACTGTGTATATATCAGACCCAAAAATAGTTCTTTTATATACAAGATAATAGAAAATATTCCTCATTTCATGTGACAGCAACCTGGTCTGGAACAAAGGGCTGGAAGTCTGTGCAGTTAAACCAAATTAGGTTTATTGCTAAGGAAACAAAACAATAGCCAAACAGAATGCAAAAAATATAAATGATGGTCTGATTTCTGTTTTCAGGTGTTTTTTAAAAATAAACAAGGAAGCAACAGTATAATTTCTTCTCACTAGTCTCTGCTTCTTCTCTCTGTTCTGATTATTAATCAAGCCTAATCCTAGAGAAATAAATTAATTTAAGCTGAGTTGGCTGATTCTTACCCATCTTCAAAACAAGCCTCCACTCTGAACTGTTAAGAGGATAACAAAGAACAATTTAAAAGAACCAGAGTAAAACTTGATTCTAAAATAGAATTTATAGAAAGTTTTTTTTTCTTTTTCTTTTTCTTTTTCTTTTTTCCTTTTTCTTTTCCTTTTCCTTTTCCTTTTCCTTTTCCTTTTCCTTTTCCTTTTCCTTTTCCTTTTCCTTTTCCTTTTCCTTTTCCTTTTCCTTTTCCTTTTCCCTTTTCCTTTCTCTTTCCCTTTCCCTTTCCCTTTCCCTTTTCCTTTTCCTTTTCCTTTTTCTTTTCTTTTTCCTTTTCCTCTTTTCCTTTTTCTTTTTCTTTTTCTCTTTTCCTTTTCCTTTTTCTCTTTTCCTTTTCCTTTTTTTCTTTTCTTTTTCTTTTTCTTTTTCTTTTTCTTTTTCTTTTTCTTTTTCTTTTTCTTTTTCTTTTTCTTTTTCTTTTTCTTTTTCTTTTTTCTTTTCCTTTTTCTTTTTCTTTTTCTTTTTCTTTTTCTTTTTCTTTTTCTTTTCCTTTTCCCTTTTTCTTTTTCTTTTTTTCCTCATTTCCCTTCCCTCTTTTAAGAATATGACTTTCAAAAGAGACTGAAGAAGGAAAGAATGTTCTTAAAATGAAGATCTATACAAGAACAGTGCAAGATCAGTGTAACTTGGAACGAATAATCAAACTGTTCATAAGCAACTGAAAAATAACCTGGAGATGACTATCAGACCCAGATATTTGGTACATTAATCAGGAACAAACTTAGTCAAATAATTCCTGCAAGATAGTAACAGGACTTATAAATAGGAAAGGTAATAATAATTGGATACTATGGTAAGATAAGCTAAACTGAGAAGTACTGTTCTGATGTTACACCAGTAAAATGGTGAAAAGATGGGAAATAACTGTTACTTAGACAGAGTTTACTATTGTACACAGTCAAAAGGAAGGATTGTTCTGAGTATGACATTGTAGAAAGTGACACTGATGTAGCTGAACATGTTTAAGGGACTAGATCTTTCCAGTCCTGTCTTTTATGGTTCCCCAAAAATAATAAAGTCAAACCAAAATGTTTTACTTCATCAAAATCACACACAAAACTTGAAATTATTCATTTTGACATATTCCCATATAAAACTTAATTGAAATTGGCATGTTCCACTGCAAAAAAAAATTGATTTGATGAAGCTTCATCTTCTGATGTAAAACTGTTCCATCAAAGGTGTTTTGACTGGTTCTTACTTTCATCAGATAAATCATAAAACCATGACCACTTGAAATGTTTATAAAAATCTTGCTGATAGCCTCTGAAGACAGGCTGAAAAAAATGGCTGTAGAGGTTAATTAGTCTCTCAGGCTAGTGACTACCCCTGCAGCTTGATCTTCAAGCACATGAACATGAATTCAGGACTGTGGAATAGGAATCAGGATGTGGCCCATTATATGCCCAGGCAGAGGTCTTTTGTCTTTCAGAGGCTGCTAATCTGTCATCTTTTGCTAGTATCAACTACCTGTGTAATGCACAAATGGGATAAATTTGTATAGCTTAGAGAAAGCATGAGTGGGAGAAACTGAACTTTGGATCTTCCAGTTAGAACAGGAGGACTTTTTAAGATAATTGCTTTTTGAGGAACTATGTAGAAAGGAAGTGCAATGGTGTTTTGCCCTGAAGTGATGCTATCTCAAGGATTTTGATGAGAGTAATCATTGTAGAATGTGCATACTCTGCTTTGTTGCCTGTCAGTCTGCTTGTTGAATGAAGGTATACTTTGGCAAGGCCTGAAAATATTGTTCTAATAGTTTATGAATGATAGTAATCAAAGTATTCATTTACTGTTCAAGGGAAGTTATTTTCTGTTATTACTTCTGAGAAGCATTCACAGAATCATAGAATGGTTTGTGTTGGAAGGGACCTTTAAAGGCCATCTAGTCCAACCCCCAATCTTCTAACAGGAGGCCTTTGCTGTATCCTCTGTGCTGGGTGACAAGAAAACCCACTCTGTTAGGAGATTTAAGCCTTCAGCAAATATTTGATCCCAGATGCAGGACACAGTGAAGTAGGCTCTGTTCTCTCCTCAGCAGTGCAGAGGAGGGCTCTTCACAACTGCAAGGATTCTGGATCTCCCCTTGGTTGGCATGTATATATATATGTACAAGTGTGTATGTACATATGTGTACGTGTGTATGTGTATACATATTTATATATATACACGCATACACACACACACACACACACACATAAATCCACTGTGACCTGTGACAAGAGTACCAGGTGTTCCACTGCATGCTTTGAATTATGAGGTGTAAGCAGTAAAGTATCAAGAAATACTGATAAATTATTGTAGTTTCTTTGCGTAAGAAGATTGTGTGTAGTTACGGAAACCATATTAAAGAAGAGCAAGACCTGGGGTGAGTAGCTGAATTTTTAGTCCCAAAGAGGAAGAAAAAAGCCAATTAAAATATCGTATTATGCTAGGAAGTAAAGGGAAGCTATGTTTACAGTGGATAATGTATCAGGCACTTGTTGGAAATAGTTAACTTGGATTAGTAAGAGTTATATCTCCTTATTAGAAGACTGATCTTGTCTTAAATTATTAAAAGTAATTTGAATGTACCTTATTCCAAAGAGTGATATATGGAACCTGTAAAACTACTGAGCTTCTCTTTACACATAATGAGAAAATAATTGAATAAAACCACCGCTGAGAGCTCTGTGACAAGGTACTGACCAGGCTGTGTTGTGAAGATTTGTGGCATTATAAGGTCATACTTTTCTCAAAAATAACTAAGTTATTTTGATCTTCTGTGAGATCAATTTCCATATGCTTTTCTCCTACCTTAAAAGCCCTTTTCAGGAACAAACCTCTTGCAGGTTATGTTCCTTTTTCCTAACAGGTTGGCTTTTGAAAGTCCTGTTTGCTTAGTCACTTAGGCATTACCTCATTATGTAAAATACAAATAATTTCATTGGGCTGGTGATTATTGGAGAGGAAGGGAGGAAAAGTAGCTTGGCAAGCTAATATTCATAAAAACTTTGTAAGGCTCTGTCAATGTTCTTGATCCTATGAGGCATATACCACAATCTCCATATGCCTTGGAGTTGGAAGATGTAGATCAAAGGAAAAGGAAGCTTCAAAAACAGGTAAGAGAAGTATGAAGTGATAAGAGTTCTTCAAGTGTCCTACTGGGAGGAGCTGAAGTCTCCATATCCCTGCACAATCCTTTCATATCATCCTCAGCATGCCTGACTCGCTTCCTCCCACAGTTAGGATTCGATTTCTCATGAATCCCTAAGCCAGTGTGGCATGTAATATGATACAGCTCCTGCACGGAGACGGTGCTTGAGCTGCTAGAGAGTCACATCTTCATGTGTACCCTAATAATATCTTTGACTAGGTCCTAGGAGACAACCTTGTCTCAGAGGTGATCACTTTGCCTCCTCTATTCTGTGTTTTCTTTTGTTTGCATGTATTTTCTCTACTTTTTAAAATTTTTTTTTGGGCTTCTAGTTGTGTTTTCACTGCTGAGTCTTTGAGGTGCTTCAGGAAGAAAATTAACCTGCACTTAAATACCTTCTAGTGACCTAAAGTGGGCATAAAATGTAAAGACTTTTGGTCAGATATCTGATTGCCACTTTGGCTTTTTCATGGTTCTAGGAGGCCACAACAAACTAGGAGAGGGCTCTTCCAGCTCAGCATTCATCAGCTTTTCCTCCATCCTTGATTGCATATTCTCTTAAGGTCTGAAAGACTTTAATAAAAAAAATTGTCTTTTTGATGAAAAATGAAAAATCTAAAGATATAAGTTTTGGCTGTAATTCAAGTATTTTGAGACAATGTGGTTTAACCCCAGCCAGCAACTGAGCACCACAGCCACTCACTCACCTCTCCCCAGTGGGATGGGCAAGAGAACTGGAAGGGTGAAAGTGAGAAAATTCATGAGTTGGGATAAGGACAGTTTACTAGGTAAAGCAAAAGCTGGGCACGCAAGCAAAGCAAAATAAGGAATTCATCCACTACTTCCCATTGACAGGCAGGTGTTCAGCCATCTCCAGGAAAGCAGAGCTCCATCATGCTTAACGCTTACTTAGAAAGACAAATGCCATAACTCCAAGCATCGCCCCTTCCTCTTTCTTCCCCCAGCTGTTATTGCTAAGTGTGATGTCATATGGTATGGGATATCCCTTTGGTCACTTGGGGTCAGCTGTCCCGGCTGTGTCCCCTCCCTACACTTACGCTTACTGTCAGAGCAGTCTGAAAAGCAGAAAAGGCCTTGACTCTGTGTAAGCACTGCTCGGCAACAACTAAAACACTTTCTACGAAAGTGCTTTTTGGGTGGAAAAGAAGTGTTCCCCAAATCAAAATCCTCTACAGAAAAGTTTCCATCTTAACAATAGTAAAAATTTTTCACGTGGAAAATCAAGGTGAAATTTTTTTTGCCCAGAATGTACAACATGGAACATGGTCTGCCAAGTCCACAGGGAAGTAGAAGCCACAAGAAACGGGAAATAAAACTCCCATGATGCTCCAAAGCAGTTTGGAACCATGTTGAAGTTATTACAGTAAAATGTTTTGAGTTTGGAATGTCAAAATACTCTGTTTTGATCTCAAACTCTGAAATGAAATGTTGGATAGTTTAAATTTTCATTATGATTCAAAACAAAGTCAAATGTTTGTCTTGAGACCAACAGAAATTACGTGACACCGGGGAAGGGCTGATGGATAGAAAAACACAACTATGAAGGCAGTACAAGACACAGTTGGTATTAATTTTTGTTGCTGGCCACATTAAAAAGTCTACAATATCAGGTTGGGAAGCCTGAAAAAAAGTTCTAGAAACTTATGGTGGTAATCTAATAATCTGGTGGTATTTTTGAGCCATTTGATTCTCTGGGGGGAAATACACAGAACAGAAAAAAAATTTAAAATCTACATAAGAAGCAAATCAATTAAAGAGAGTTTATAAAATACTTCTACAATAACAAGCCTTTGAACAATGTCAGATCAATGTTGCCTGTACGCATTAGAAAGTAAGGCTGTGCCTCCATCTCCAGCATCCTCTTTTTGCCTCTGGCTGAAGAACTGATACACCATATGTGAGCAATCTGACTCCACCCCCCTCATTACACCTGCAGATAGCAAAACCTTGTAAACTTGCTGTTAATTACCCCTGCAGATAGAATGTGTAAAAGGTACAGGAAATCCCTGTTGAATCCATGAATTATCAATCATAATATAAAAAGAATTAATCCCCAAGGATAAATGACTTGGCAGGGTAGGGCTGGTATTTTATTAAAGGCCTTATTTCCCCCCAGTAAGAAAGGGTCTATTAACATAAAACACATGGAACCACATGAATTAAATTAGGTCACTCCTCATGTTACAGTTTCAGATTTCATAAAGTGCAGCTTGTGGTTATGTCATGTGTTTCACATCTAAAGTACTGGTTGATGACTTCCCAAACTCTTCAGTATTGTACTACCAGTGATATTTACCACAGCTTGACCACAACACTTTCAAAGCTGATGTTAATAATACATACGCCAGTTTTGTAGGTCTGACCATCTTTTCCTTCTCAATAAACAAATATTTGTGGTGTGATTGTGGGTGGCTTAACTGTCTGAGTGCCTTGCTGTGAGCAGCTCTTCAGGAACAAAAAGGCAAAAATATGGTCATGGCTTAATTATGGGTAGTGATGATGGCTCATTGAAAGCATCCTTTTAAGAAGGATGTAACTGCAAAAGCTTACTTAGACATGAAGAAAGAACAATTGCTAGAGAGCAAAATACAAATAAAGCAACTGATTTAAATCTTGCTCCCTCCTCTAATAAATTTCATTTCATTTTCTTCTCTAGGGCATTGGATGCAGAGGGTGTGTACAACACAGAAAGTTTGTTTATCACAGCAGAGCTGCTTGGTCATCATTTGTTATGCAACCCCTTGGATCACAAATGATAGCTCAGCAAATAAACAGCTAAACATAACAAGAAACTTTTGTTATTTATCTTAGTATGTTACTATTCCCAGAATGAGGCTCTGTTGAAAACAGAGACATCAGCATGTCCATTAGCCTGCCTTGTTTCACTTAATTAATTTTGTTTGCAGACATAACAAACGTTATTTATTTAGTTTATTCCATTTTAAGTAAATACCAAAACTAGGATGCATTCATTTTAATACTTTAATTTAACAATCACATACTTCAGGAAGGCAACGGCATTTCATGAAGATTGGAATAAAGAGCTATGTTTCCTCTTAGGTTAAAACATATATGAATATATGATTTGTAATATTTCATTATACTTGATATTTGGGCTTTCCCTCATTTGAGTTTACATTAATGCAACATCCTCTCAAAGTGCTATTTTACTATCTACTGCATGCATCCTTGAAAAACATCTTTAAAAAAAAAATCAGAAAAACTTATATCATCAAATAGTAAATGCGAGAAACCAGATAATCTGCTGCCTGCAAGGTACCTGGGCTGAGTCCTAGTTCCCATCCTTCCCTGCAGTGCTGTTAGGATCTGCTTTGGTTTTGTACACCCATCTCTTACACAGCTCTTTCTATCAAGCTGCAAACTAAATAACTTGGCTTTCAGCATGTCCTTTCAAAGCCTTACATTTTCTTTGCCTTCTCAATGCATCTTTAAAAAATCAGTTAGCATTTGGATTTCCAGGATGGTTTTTGCAAGTCAAGCCTTCAGTGGAGTTGCAGCCTTGAGAACAAAGGACCATTTACTTAGTGGTAAATGCCAACAGATACACACTGACTTTGAAGGGTAGGTTTAAGGTAAATATTAGAACACTTCATTGTACTCCACTAGCACCTCCCAATTACATCGATCCAGAAGCATAATTTTTTCAGTGCTAAAATAGACAAATACTTTCCCAATCACCATGTTTTGCTGTTTGCAGGTCTCCAGGTTTTTTGATCGTCTTGAGCACTCTCCTGTCACCTTAGCTGGCCCTGTGGGTCAATGGCTTTATGAAAAAATGTTGTCAAAATGCCCTTGTGTATCTCTAGCCACGCTATTGGCCCATTATCCCCTTTGATGTGCCTCTTCTCCTTCTGGTTCATGTCCATCTATGGGTTCTGCTGATGCAGAGAGCTGTTGACAGATCTCCTTCATCTTCACAAGGCATATGAAGAGGTTCACCACATTGGAGAATGAAATACCAAACCTTCAGCTTTTGAAAGGTGTCCAGGTGTTGTCATGGTTATATAGCATTAAGAAGGTCAAGGCACAGATATGGAAGGGTCTGAACGAGGCCTTGGAAATTTTAATACATTGTGTCTTGGCAATGGCATGTCTTGAGAAGCTTATATACTTTCTTGTATACTAAGAAGTTAGAGCTGTTGATCAGAGGATTCAGCAATATACATTCTTTCTTAAGTTTTGCTTATGATTTGAAAAATTATTTTTAGAGACCTTTTTTTAGTAACTGACTTTGGGAAAGCTCATAAAAAATTATCTAGATGTGTAAATCAGAAGGCCAACTTAATCCGGATTCTGTGACTCAAGCTCAAAACTTCCATGTGAAAAACTGTCATTCTGTGGTGACCTAACTTTGGAACAGCCTAAATGCAGCACTATCTCTTTGTCTGATCTTTCTGTGTCTGAAGTCCTGCTTCTCCAGCTGTCTTGTCTCATGCTCCAACATAAGCCTCAGCAGCAGATCCCCAGCTCTCCTATACTTCCACTATGTGTAGTTGTGGTTACTTTAAAATGAGTCTGTTGAAGGAAAATAAGGAACAACTGACTCGGTTCCCACATTTTGGTTAATTAATGAATGATTATAGCACTGATTCAGACCCTCTGCCCACGTCTGCTTTTCCAGGGTTTCAGATCAGCATTTGCATACCCTGGTAGAGTGGTCAACTGGACGTATATTCTAGTCCCCAGTCCTCCCCTTATAGAGAAATAAAATACCAAAGAAGTGGGTTATTGTAAAATACTAAAACGATGGCTTATTTTTAAATTTTCCTTATAAATTGCTGATGCTATAGAAAAATAACAATATAAAGGTTTTAAAAATAAATATCCAAGGTGTTAAAAGTAAACAGTATAAACAATTACCTAGTGGAATGAGTTTCTCTTGTGAACCAGCAACAACTAATAGCAAATTATGCTGCCATGAGCAGAATAATTATGATACGTAAAGTAAAACAAAAAATAAAGTAAAATGGTAAAATAATACAAAGGAAGTAAGTTTCAACATAGACATTGACATAGATGAGAAATTTGTTTATAATATATAAAAGATTCCTAGAGAAAGCTAGCATAAACTAGGAAATTTAACTTTATTACAATACAAAATGTAATATGCAAATGGGATTGCATATAGATAATCATATAGATATAACTAATGGTAAAGTCCTTTCACCTAAGCTAGACTTCTAAAGGCAAGATATTCCTCTTTAAATTGTATAGAGTGTTGAAGCTGTATAGAAGTATCATTCTCTAATACTGCATTTTCAGTCCACTTGGCTCTATTGCTATTACATTCTATAGCCTTTTAAACCAGAAAGAAACATAGGAAATTACAAGATGAAGGACATAATTTTCCTTAAGAATTACGATCCTTTTATAATTGCAGATGTGACATGTAAAAGGAAATAATGGACCTCTAATATATCTACAGAAAGAAAAGAGATTGAATGGAATCCTGACTAAGGGATTGCAAAAATGTTCAGGTAATTTGGTCAGAGAAAGAATGTGTTTGTAAAATATGACCTCTTTCACATGAAAAAAAAAGGGAGATTCTTTATTAGGCATTCTGCAATTCCAATCTGCAAAGGAGTGAAAGCATAAGTCTGAAAAAGATTTCAGTTATGCCATCATATGGGTTTGTGCATAAGAGAGAAAGGGTTGTATAGGGAACATAAGGTTACTTTACAGTTACTGTGAAATAAAAGCATTTCATGGTAATAATGTTGCAACTACATGGTTGTTCTATTGGATATAATAAATGTGTGGCAAATTGCATTATTATGCCACCACTTTTTCCATGAAGTATTTTTTCACAAATGTTACTTAGAAACTGGACTACAGGGAAAACTAACTCAGTACAAATGGGGCCTATTCCAGCTCCTACTGAACTCACTGTAAAAAGTCCTATCAGCTTCAATGAGCCTCAGAGAAAACAAATGAACTATGGTTTTATTTACAGTTGGGACTCATATAGTTCAGAGACACAACTTGAAACCTGTAAGTGTCAATAAACGAGTTCAATGACAAGGGCTACAAACTAGACAAACAAACATAAAAAAACAAACATAAAAAGAAACCTCCATATTGTGCAGATAAGCAGAGCAGCTCTATCAGAAGAGGGAAAAAAGCATGTCATCATCTAAGATCTTTTTTTCTTGGGGCAAATGTGAAGCACAAAGCCATGCTGCCATGCTACCCCTCCACCTCTAACTGCTACTTGGTGGCATTGTATCCCTGCATACCTTTTTCCATATGAGGATATGGATAAGCTGATATTGCTCTAGGGATAATAAATCTAGCTTACTATAATCAATACACACACACACGTGTGTGTGTATATATATATATATATTCCTGTGATGATGCTAGTACAAAAACTACTTACACCAGGCATGGGAGTGAAAGACTGAAAGTAGATGTAGCTTGCCATGTTGCTGGGGAAATTCCAGTGGCTTGCAGTGCCAATAGACTTGTGGTTTTATTAGCATCAAACATTTTAAGATAACGTTTCTCCAATTTAACTGCACAGGGGAAGATCTTGCTAGAACCTCAGTTTATATCCTGCCAATTGACATGATTTCTTCTGCTGGTATCACAAAATCATAGAGCCATACGATATCCTGAGTTGGAAGAGACCCATATGGGTCATCAAATTCAACTCCTGACACCACACAGGGCAACCTAAAAGTTAAACCATGTATCTAAGAGCGTTGTCGAAGCACTTCTTGAACACCACAGGCTTGGGGCCATGACCACGTCCCTGGAGAGCTTGTTCCAGGGCTTGATCACCCTCTCAGTGAAAAACCTTTTCCTAATATCCAATCTGAATTTTCCCTGATGAAGCTTTAAGCCATTCTCTCACATCCTATCACCAAACAGAGAGGAGATCAGCATCTCCCACTCCACTCCCCCCATAAGGAAGTTGTAGACAGCAATGAGATCACACCTCACTCTCCTCTTCTCTTAGCTGAACAAACCTAGTATCCTCAGCCACTCCTCCTATGTTATGTCCTCTAGTACTTTCACCATTTTTGTTCCCTCCTTTGGACACATTCCAATAGTTTTATGTTATTCTTATGTTGTGGAGCCCAAAACTGCACTCAGTACTCAAGGTGAGGCTGTACCAATGCTGGGTGTAAGTGGGACAATCACTTCTTTTGACCAGTTAGTTGTACTGTGCTTAACGCACCCTAGGGTACAGTTGGCCCTTTTGGCCATCAGAGCACATTGCTGGCTAATATTGAGCTTACCATCAACCAAAGCCCTCAGATCCTTTTCTGCAGGGTTGCACTCCAGCCTCTTGTCTCCAGTCTATACATACATCCAGGATTACACCGGCCCAGCTGCAGAATCCAGAATTTGTCCTTGTTAAATTTCATACGGTTGGTGATTGCCCAGTGCTCTAATCTATCAAGATCTCTCTGTAAGGTCTCTCTAGAATCAATGTCTCCTCCTAATTTAGTATCATTGGTAAACTTACTTTGTGCACACTCAACTCCTGTGTCCAGCTCATTGATAAAAATATTGAAGAGAACTAGCCCTAAACTTGAGCCCTGGGGAACACCACTAGTGTGTTACCAGATGTTATCCATTTACTACAACTCTTTGAGCCTGACCCTTCACCCATCTTATTTTATCACAGCCCTAAGACAACACTCTCGAGCTGTTCAGGCCC
The DNA here is from genome assembly GCF_047370975.1 of Nipponia nippon. Lineage (NCBI taxonomy): Eukaryota > Metazoa > Chordata > Aves > Pelecaniformes > Threskiornithidae > Nipponia > Nipponia nippon. The sequence continues at coordinate 33,800,954 of NW_028262402.1, forward strand.
CAGGACCCAAAGGTGTCCTGGAAGCCCTGAGACTTGTGGGACTGCCAAAGCGGTGTGCAGGTTACCTCATCTGCAGCTAAAAGCTACCAGTTTGCAAGATGCCTGCTCCATGATGAAAGGAGAAGAAGCACATAGAGGAAGGAGGGATCTCTCTTGAGCCTTGGCGAATGCTACTTCTTTGCTCCCCAGGTAAAACTCATGGGGTCCTCTGGGAACAGGGCAGCTTAGGGGATCAGAGGGAGTTGGCTGGCTGCTCTCTCCACTGCATTTGGGGAAAATAAAAACAAAGTAGTTTTATTTCTGTGAGTTCTTTTCTTAATATTTCTCTGAAGGAATCACTTGGTTTAGGTCTAAGTGTTCCTACAGTACACAAATCCACAGTTTCTGCCAGCTTATGTTAAGTACTTTATTTTTTGTAATGAATATTAATCTGCTTCAACTAAAGAGAAAAACCTAAGAAAAAGCAAGAGAAACCTTACCACCTACACCTCTCTGGAGATGGAAAGAAAGTTGACAGGAAATATTACATAAGAAACTAAACTGATCGTTATGAGAACAGCTGAAATAACAGACAATACTGGAAAGTAATGTATTTTTTAAAATTACATTGGTGTAGGGCCTACAGATGTAGTCTCATGAGGATGTCAAGCATGGAGAGCAGTTGACAGAATGACAGGAAAAGATTTGATATGTTTTATTGCAGATTTGTCTTTCCTCTACCTGCACACAGGAAATAGCCACCAAATATGCAGCTCTCTTTTCTGATGACTGGAAAGGATCATGAGAGAACTTGGCAGGATGTTTTTTATTTATTTCAAATGGAAGCTTTTGGAAGTGACTGATTAATTTACTCGTGCCATTTTCAGGACTCTAGCTGGTGGGCTAGGAGACTCCTTCTGTTTATTATGCTTTGCCTGAGAAAGCCAATATATAAGCACTTGAAATTAATAGTTTTGTTTTGATTCTATAAATGTGTTACAATTCAGAAAGAAAAAAAGGTGAAAACAGAAGGGACAGCTGTTTTGCACTAATTAAGTATTATTTTCTTATGAACATGTATTTTAGAGAGTTACAGTTCCTTTCAGAAAGATTAGACATAGTTTGGCTTCAGAGAGTGGTAACAGCATGCAGACTCTCTTCATCTGCTCTCATTTCAAATGCCACTGATTAGTAATGTCACCATCTGATGAACTACATGGAAAAGACTTCCAGTTAACAATGACCAAAAAACTATGTGTTTGCAAGAACCCTGAGGGAAGTGGCTGAAATTCAAGGTTTCACTCTCCAACCTGTGTGCCACATCGTCTGTGCTAGAGTCAGTTGACTTCTTCAGTGATAACTCAGTCTCATTATCTCTGGAGTTTGCATACAATGGGATAGCTTCAACTGGCAGGATGAGCATGACCATTGAGACAATCTGTGGCTTTCTAGATGGTAAAAGGTGAAGGTAAGGCCCCTGTGACTCAAAGGAGAGAACTGTCTGCCTCTGGGGCAACTGGACTAATCATGAGACCTGCTCTAGCCATGATCAAAGAAATGGTGCCATCACCCCTCCACATTTTGCCAAGCATGAAGTAGACCTTGCCCTGAATACTGTCTTGAAACTTCAGTCCTAGGATGACACTGTTGCTTAGTCTTAGATGACTAAGAGACATCCTTAGTCCCTTTATATATAATATGATCTGTACTTCAACATATGTATGGGAACCCGAGCACAATAGTTCTGATGACAGTTGGTAGTATTGGTACTGTAATACCCCTTCTGCTGCATGCATTGTAAAAATAATACTTAATTTTTATTTAATATCTTTTTATCTTTAGACCTCAGAGTGTTTTACATAGAGAATTATTATGACCTCCATTTCACAGATGAGGAAACCAAGAGGCAAGTAAAAAACAAGTAAAGGCAAGTAAATCAAGGAAACCAAGTAGGAGAAAACACAGTATCCATTGGTTTGTCTGTTAGAACACATTAAATAAGATAACCTATAAAAATAAGATATTTTTGGCTGCTTCTAATTCCTAGAGGGGAGGGAAGTCAGTTGAACAGAAAAGCTAGAAGATGCCTCTAAGTGATATATTTACAATGTGTTTAGTAAAAATAAAAATGTTTTTGAGAGATGTTATATGTGTAGATATCTGCTAATGCTCCATAAATCTGTTTGAATAATTAATTTCAATTTAATTAATGTGCAATATCAAGTTTAATCTAAATGATGTGTTAATTATACTTAAGACAAGCTAACATTTTATTATTTGGATTGTTTTGGGAGCAAATTTTACGAAAAGTATTTTAATTATTTTACTGTTGCTCTAGGAGAACACATTAATTAGACAATGAGTTAAAAATTATCAAGGTATTTCTGTGTTTTTGTTGTTTTAGCTGTGAAAATATAGTGTGAATGAATACTGAATGATGGCGGTGTTATTAGGACCAAGGGAGAGCAGAGACTTAGGAACTGGATGTCTCACAGAGTCAAATTGACTTTGCCAGCACGAGCCTAACAGCCATACCAGCCAAACCAAGCAAAATCAAACCATTATCATTGAAGGAGACCTTGGAGTGAATAGCAAAATAGCACCATATTCACTCCACCTCTCAAAAGATTATCACAGCAGTTGCTGTAACTACAGTGTGGTTTTGTGGTTATACTTTTGCTGCACTCTGGTGCACAATGCAGGGTTCAAACAACTTATGGCCACTACAGGTTTATATACAATCTACTACTGCCTCTCTGACGCCTGGACAGTGTTACTCTGAGTTTAATGAACGAGCCCTTATGAATGAATGTTCACGGTCATACAGGCAACAGCCATGTAGATGAATGAGAAAAAGCCTGAATGCACTGGGTCTCCTGGTTCATTGTCACTTAGTCCCTTTCCAAAATGTTTTGGTCTCAGCCACTAGCAGATTTTTTAATACAAGCTGTAATTTTCTGTCTCTGACTTTCTCAAAGATCAGACAGTGGCCAAAACATTATCAAGCCATTAGTAAAAAATCAATATGCAGCTTATCTCCCTGAATCCTGTTCTGTAGTCTTAATTACAGTAACAATGAAGCCAGTGTTGCAAGAGCCATCTGAGATGGCCTATTCACAGGATCAGTATGTTTGCACTCATTATAAACCTGCTGGGATGAATTTTCTTTTTTTTAAAGCACTAAACGTCTTCTTGTGCAAGCTTTGGGGAATTGTACACATTTTAAACATTCTGTGTAAACACTACATTTGAGATCCTTTGGAACAGGGAAATAAATACATACCTACATGTAGCCTTTACCAAGCACCAGCTTGAACTTCCAGTTTTCACTCTTTGAAAATCTCACATAAGTGCAAAGGTCCTGCTTAAGCATAGACTGAGTATTCCAGGCTGGGTGAAAAAAAAATGAAGAAAAGCCATTGCAGAAGCTGTGAGCAACAGAAAAAATTAGTATATTTTTGCTAGACTGCACTGCCTTAAGACACTATCTCATCAGTGAAAATCAGGTCTCTTCTGACACTGAAATAATACTTCACAAGTGTCCCTTGTAAGCACTCTGAAAACTGCAAGATTACACATTTATTTCTGGGGGTATGGGAAGAGAGGCTAGCAGAGTACGTGGAAAGAATACGGAACCAATCCTCTGTATGTTGTAGTTCTCTTTCAGTGGTGATGATGCCTACCAGGACTGGTGTCTGTGAAGAAAATCCCGTTTTCCTCATTCTGGTGCCTTGTATGCATCCAATCAGCTTCAGGTTGTACAGTCTTCTCTTCTGGTTTTTGAACAATACCTCCACAGGGCAACATGCCCTGTAAAATGCTATTAGTGTGCAAATCTGAGATCTTGGGAAAGTGAGGCCTGATCCTACTGCCATGAAATCAGTGGGCACGTTGACAAGATCCAGCTCTTAGATTTGTAATTAGGATATTAGGTAGAACCAACAGTTCTAGTTCCATCTCATTTCAGCTGAGTTACTGTTTTTCATTAGTGTTCACTTCTTTTGTCTCGGGCAACCTAATTGTGTCATTCTTTTCATCACTAAAGTCTAGTAGAATAAGTACTAGACTAGTAGGGCTAGTTCCTCTCCCAGTGAGGTGATATCATTAAATGTCAGATAAAGCTCTAGCCACATGTAAAGGCTCCCACGCATACTAGTATCAGGAAGTTTTTCACCAGGCTTTGACTAATTTTACAAGTAGTTCAGTTGCCCTCATAGTGTGTTGTGCAGAATTAATTTTCAGTGCAGCTGCAACCTTTTTAAGTGACTGAGAAACAAGTGTGAATGCTGAGAATATATTGTGATACTTTAACTTCATCCATGAGAAAATGCAACTGCCACAGATGGTACTGCAACTTCAAATCCTGCTGGTGCTGAACAGCACTGTAATGTTAATTTAAAACAAGAATGTAGAAGTCATATCAGGATTCTGCTGAATAGCATTGGAAAACCTTGACTATCCTGAATGAAAGGGCTTGGCTAAATTGCCATGTAAATCTTGGTTTTACAGGCAATCTGTTTTTAATAGAAGGATTTGGTAATTTCTCTTCTTCTAATTAGGTTAATTTCCTTTTTCAAAATGTAATAACTAGAATAAAAAGAGACTTGAGGGCAGCATGTATCTAAACATGTTTGATTGCAATAGTAAGTTGTTAACTGTTTACTGACTAATCATTTGGATATTACAGACATTTCTGTAAGATGACTGTATCTCTTACTGTGTTTTGTAAATTCTCTGTGTATGTTTTACTATTTTGGTACCATTTGACATACAAAAAGCATTCATTGAAAACTAGATTGGCATTATATTTTAAACATTAAAGAATAACTTACACAATTTGCCATTTCACAACAAGCAGGACACTTCAGTGAAGCTTTACCTTATAGAAAAGGACAGGCACCTGTGATGACTTTTTAAGTATTTTAAAAAAACTGTTCCAAAACATTATTATAACTTAACAGATGGTGTGAAGCGATGCCTCCTTATTAAGAAAAAAAAAAAGTTCCTTTTCATGGGCTGAGTTGAGTGATTTTTGTTCTTATTGTTGCTGTCATCTGTTAGGGACTTCAAAAAATTGAAAGCATGTGCTTTTCGAAGAATATCAGCATAGAAACAGACTTAATTTACTGTGCAGTAATATGCAGTAGAATGCACTGACTCTCATACTGATCTCTGAACAACGTGTCTCCACTCTGCGCTGAAATGGTTGTCTTTCTTCAGCTTGCTCTTGGAAAAACATTCAGCTGGTGTTCGTCAAGAGTGGCTACAGGAAGTGCTCCAACAGTGGGACAAGATACAGGGGTAGTACTTAAGAGGTAGTGCCACAGCTATCTTAAGGATTGAAAGTTTTCAGTCATATTTTCTTCATGAAGAAGGTGCATTTGGCTCCAACTGGTGCTTGTAGGTTCTCTTAATTTATCATCTAAAGTTTGATGAGAAACCTTTGGTTTTTTGCCTCTAAGACCCTGTTCAAACTCTACCGGCTCTTTTAGGGTCCCAGACAGCCTTCATGTGAGGAAATGATTAACCACATACTTGTGATCTGTATAATTTTCAGCTACAGAATACAGGAGCACATAACAGAAAACAGCTGTTGGAAAGTCTACTTTTGCTGATTGGAACTGTTCTTAACACAGAATTTTTATTTTGTCTCTCAGATGATAATACCCTATTAGTCATATCCAAAATCATAACTGCAAAATGTTTGATTAAAAATCTCTTTTTTATGTTCAAACAAAACAGATATTATTATGTCCAAGATGCTGAAAGATATCACTATTCTTGGGCAGGATTTTGTTATACCAGTATTTGTACTGCCACCTTGCTCATTGATACAAAATGTTATTTACAGAAACTGTTAAGAAAGGCTGGATTGTTCACCATGTGGAGATAACAATTTATTTTCTAAAAGAACACAAACCTTTTTAGAGTGGATTTTGCATGAAAGCAACAAAATATATTTTTACTGATTTTATCAACAAGGCATTTGCCTCTTTAATTTAAATTTTAATAGACATAGCTGGGAAAAGAATGCAAAAGAGATGCTATTATAGCAGGTTTTTTTCTAGGAAAAAGCAGTAAGTAATTAAATATGTTCATCATATAGCAGGGTTTTGTAATTGTGACCACACCTACTCAAGGTCCATTTATACTGGATTGCTGAATTCAGCCTAAATGCTTGCATAAACATTTTAAGTTAATGAGATAATGGAAATCTAAAAGTAAAGTAGAAATAAATTTCAAGTGTTTCCAAAATTTTACATCCTAATTCAGATTTCTTATTCAACATATTTTACATTTGAGGAACAAAGAAAATGAAGACGTGTATAATTCTTCTAATAATATCCCAGAAACAAAGTATGTATGCAAGTTGTGCATACCATGCAAATCAGAGTAAGATACAAAGAAGTGTTATCACAATTTAAAAAAATTGTACTATCCTAAGTGCTTTACAGTGCCATTTTAGGCCTCAGTATTTCAGGAAATCTGCCTTAGAATACAGTAATATTCTGGGTAAGAAGAAGATATGAGAAAATGGAGAAAAATCTCTTTTCAGGGTCAGGAATCTTTCTAAGCAGAATCCTTTCTGGCTTTAAAGCAGTGATGCTGAAAATTCGGGCTGTGGGTTAGGGTTGGGAGGGAGGGAGTGAACAGGTCAGGCAGAAGAGAAAGCTTAATACCTAGTTAGAAAATTGTCAGCTTTCCCTTTCTTCACCACTACATAGACATGCAGAAAAAGAGTGTGTTACAGAGTGACCTTATGACTCTAGTTAAGCAGCAGGCAGTAGCATAAAATGGAACCTTTACATTTTCTTTTTATTAGACATGTCAAAAGTTTAAAAAGCTGTTATTTTAAGAGTCCTTTTTTTTCCTACCCTCAAAAGATTCCAGTTGCGGGGGGGGAGGGGGGGGGAGGAGGAGGGGGAAGTTTCTTACCACCAGAAATACTATACTTATTCTTCCTCCTTATTAAACTTGAAAAATGTTGCACATAAGAAGTGAGCACCAGTTTCTACTGTCTGTATTTTAAGTATGTACCCAGCAGTGCTTCAGCAGGGTCACTTCTGAGTCATATGGACGTCTCTCTGGAGATGCCCAGGCAACAAAATTCACTATATTTGTATTTTTTTGGAGGAGAGTACATAAGATTTTAGAGGCACCTGAGGAGCTGCATCCATTTGACTTACGGCTTTTCCAAGAAATGTAGAATACTATCATGGTATAAGCCTATAAGGGGAACATCCTCAGCTGATCTGATGGTATTTTTAACCTAAAGAGTAGTAAGAAGGTTTAGACAAGTAGGGCAGGACTTGTTTTAACTTTCTTGTCTGAAAATACTGAGAATAGCACTGTCTGACATCCTGTAGTGCTCTAGCACTCATTTTCTGAAATCCTCATGAACATCTGCCCTCCCTTTACAGCAAAAAGTTCACAGTAACAACTGTACTTCTAATTTCAAAGAACATTCCCTTTAGAGATCAGCTAATGTGTACTTTTACATCTGTTAATTGCTATGCTTTAAATCACTAATTAAAGCCACATTTGTCTCTTTCTTCACTCTGCTTTTTGTAAGCTATCCATGAGGATATTCTCAAGGGGCATATTTTTAAATGCATAAAATAGGTGTTACTGCACCAAAAGAGAAAATTGGAGCTCCTCAAATACAGGGGACACAGCAATCAGCAATGTAGCAACAGAGGAGTAGGCAGAAATAGAGGGAGGCTCATTCATTGGCTTGCAAGATAACAAGCAATAAGACATGAAGTTAGAATAGGGAGGGATATGGTAGAGTTTTTCATTTCATGTTATTCTCCTGGGGCACATCTCCCATCCATATTCAAGCCTCGACTCAGCAAGATAATCAGATCCAGGTTCAGCACTTGAACAGTCCTGCTGGTTTCTTTGGAATTGCATCTGCACTTGAAGTTCTGCCTTCTTTTCATCTTGCTAAAGGATAGTTTCAAAACTTTACACCTTCCTTTCTCAGTCTGGCCCCAAAACATTTGGAAATACGTATTTCTTCCGTGATTTGGTCTAGCATTTCTTTCATGAAGCCAAGTACTCCAAAGTGATTTGATAATATTTCTATGGTAGAAATACTTTGCTACATATGAGGGAACTCAGCCTGCTTCGTTAATCAATGTAGAGAAAGCCATACAGAAACAGATTTGTGAACAGCTTGTGAGGCATATAATCAAAAATGTTGTAAACTTTGGTATTCAAAAATAGAAATATATTTTGTGTATCTGGTAGTGTAGGACCTTTAAACTAGTCTGGGAAAGGAATATCTATCCACATTTTGAAGAGACATTATTTTGGCAGTAATTTGTTGTTGTTGATGAAGCCATCGGAACCAGAATAACAAGAGGAAAAAGCTTTTGTGTATCTTTAGTCCTTCTTATTGAGTCATTTATGCAAATAGTCACGTAAAATAAAAACAGGTCATGGCTGCACCTGGTCATACAATTAGCATTAAAAAGAAACGAAGCTTTACCTGAAAATGGAAGAAATCCTTCTGTAATTTATTTCTGTTTTCCTTAATTAGCAAGTTTTAATCTGATAGTCTAGAAAACAAGGTCTAAACTCTTTCTTTAAGCAAAAATAGGACAGGTTTATCCACTGTGTAGTGATATCAACTTCAAAGGAATAGGATCGAGTGTATATTTGGCAAAAATACATCATATTGTTTACATTTATCTTATTTCAGAGTTTGAGCTTGCACTTATTTGCTGTTATGAACTTCAACAGCAAAAGGGGGAAGGTAAACATGACAACAATCCGTGCTAAATTGAAATAGTCCTTTCAGAAATTGCAATAACCCAATATGCCTATGCATTTAATGTTTAGGTTACATATTCATGGAAGTATTGCAGCCTGATCCCACTAACTCCTCATAATTTTTTTCGCATTTAGAATAGTGTAGGCCTGGTTCTTAGAGGTAAGTAGAAAAAGATCTTATCTCTAGTAGTACAGAGTTAGAATATTTTGGCAGTTTCTGAATCATTCTCTATAGGGCTCTTTCTGTAGTCTCGTGGGTACACTAGAGCTAAACTCTCAGCTGACATGAATTGATGCAGTTTCATGGAAGCCAGTGTAATTCTCACAATTTATAGCAACTGAAGCTTTGGCCCATTTCTTCAAAACCATGCAAGAACAAATTTATACTGTTATAAGATAGGGACTGCCTGCCAGTGTAACATCACTCCCTAAAGTATCACTTTCTGCATGGTTATTTATTAATTTGTTAGTCCCATTGACTAACATGGCACTGTGCATATGTTCAGCTTTCCTTAAAAGTCTGTATTAGACCAGATTCTGTTGAAAGTACACTCTCTCAGCAAGCTTTGTCCTATATCAAGGACCATAGAATTGAATGTCAATATTAAAAGCAGGTTTTGTATTGAACATACTGTTTTTTCCAACTTGAATGCAAATTTGACATTACTAACAAGCTTTTTCTCATGTCCTGTGATATGATGAAGTAATTTTTAATATGGTATTTCCTCTTTCATTGTCCAGCATCTTCTGAAGTTATAGACAACTTTCAGCTAATGCAAATATCAACATAAAAGGTAGTACATTCCAATCAAACTCTTATCTTGCTTATACAGGTATTACCACAGGATCTTTGTTTTCTTATTTTCTTGTTTCTTTTCTTCGATTTCACAAATCATATTTAACCAGAATGGAACAATATATTGCACAAGCATGACGACACTCATCTGGTAATGCTGATCTTGGGTTAGAGGGGTTGACTGTAAGTATGAAAGTTTTTGGAAACAGGTGAGAAGGGGGAAAGTGTCCATGTGTCCTTTAAAATCAAAATATGATACAGTCTGTAATGAATGGATGCATGATTATACTACAAAGAAATAAATGTAGCATGTTTGACAAACTAACTCCTTACAGGACATATCTTTAAATATATGCAAATATGAATGTCCTTAAATACTTGCAAAAATTAACCTCCGGTAAGAGATCTAAACATAAGGACATATTATGTCAAAAGTGGGTTCTTAAAGGTAAGCTTGTAAGTACAGATGGAGGCAACAAAATAGGAATTGTCAGGTTTACATTGAAAACTCTCTCTTATGGGTTCAGAAGCTTAAATTCTATTGCCAATTTTAAAACTGTAGTAACCTCAGTTGTTATAAATAACTGCAGTGCTTATGTGAGTAGTCTAGTATGTGGTCTACTATATCCTCTTTACGTATCTTCACACAGCCAATGTTTTTGCTCTGTCTTTGACTTGGAATTTGGATTTGACTTGCAAAGAGTTTGGTAAAACATAGTTACCCTTTTTGATTCTGTATTTAGTATTTCATTTTATCTTCTAAACTCACAAGTCCTGTTCTCTGTTTCAATTTCTATTTTGTGTGCTTTAGGTTCTTAGCCTCATGTGCTTCTTTTATGTCCTGAACATTTTTTTTCTCTTATCAGTTGTTGGTCTGTACCTTCTCTTTTCTCATGTATTTCTCATCTATACTTTTTGCTTTGGCTATTCATTGTTCCTTTATACATTTTTACTCACTCACCTGCTTCCCCTTTCTTCAAGGCTCCCTTTTGTGCATCCATATTCTGTCACACCCAGATGCTCATTTTTGATTCAAGGAGATGGAAGTAGTGTAGATTTAGGTCATGTTGAGCCAGCAGTTACCTTCTGGTGTTGCTACAACTGTAGGCTAATCACTTGCTTCACAACATAGTTGGCAGAGAATATCTGACTCAAAGCAGTGAAGAAAAATCGATGTGTGTTTCATTGGGAGGCTTCATGTATCTGAGAACAGGCCGACAATTTCAGTATGTCTTGCGCTCATAAAACCAGAGTGTAACCAAGACTTCTCTATGTAGGTGTATAGCTAGGTCTGGTGGTATTAACATTGGACTCTTATTTTTAACTGATTTCTTGATTACATGGCACATCTGACTTGTTTTTTTTTTAACTAAAAACATCCCTGTATTTTTCTAGAAATTTCTCTAACACTTAAACCAAACTTCAGTCAATTTTGGAAAAAGGTCAATTATCTTTTAATAAAAATGATACTCATGTTAGCATTTTTTATTTCAGAAAGCACAAGGAAAGATAGTACTCAACAGTAATATTTCCCCATTAAATTTACCAAACAGCCAGGTATTGCATAAGAACATATTGAAAAATAATTGTGAGTCAAACACTGCCTTTTCCCTGAGGCCAAAGAGTCAGGAAGGTTTTCAACATATTCTGGCTTCCAAAATAGTATTGTAATTATTTTAATGCCATTTTCTTTTTATTTATCTTCATATTATCTAGCTATTATTTCCATTGCAATTCAGGACTTCAGTGAACTCCAGGTCTGGCTGAAATCAATGGTATTTTTGCTTTGACTTTAAGAAATCTAGATTTCTCACCCCTCTAAGAACACACATCACATGCCATGTGGTGCCTATGAGATATCAAGGAAAACCAAGAAAAATATGATTATTTGTATTATTTTCTCTAAGTGTAATTTTCAAAATACAATTGGATTTTCAAATGACAGTTTTAGTTTGATATCTGACAAGCTGTTTGGATTCCAAGGAGATCAGTCACTGTGTTTCACCTTGCAGTGAAATAAAAAGTTACATTGAATAAAGCTCTTGAATTCAGCTCAGCCATTAAAAAGGCACTGAATCTTCTTAACATCTACTTCCTTAAAGGTAAAGGTAATACATCTTTAAATAATTTGTAAGTGTGTTATACCTGCCACCATAGTTATTGAGAGCTTTCCTTCAGCAGACAGCTGGCTGCAAGCTCCAGATTTCAGTCAGCTGTCATCCATTAAATATTTTAATATTGAGGGAAATTAACTTTTAAATCAATAGCAAAGATGAAAAAAAAAAAAAGCCCTTCTCTCTAGCTGGAGTAGGAGACGTCAGTGTATAATTTGTCATTTTCTTATTCAACTCTCTCCATTTGGTTTTGATTTAGCACTAGATCTCAGAAACCAGAGCCGGCATCTACACATAAAAGCTGTTTCGAATTATGTGCAGCAAGTTTTTAAACACATTAGCAACAAGAACAAGCTGTCCTCATGCTAACTGGTCCTGCTTTGTTCTTGATTGTGGAAAATCTCACTTTAACTGCCCTCTAATTTGTTGCAGATAGCTACTGCATCAGCAGCTGCCTTGGCATAGGATTAAACACACATGAAAACATTATTTTTCCACACAAATTATTAGCAGTGCCAAAAGCCACAAAATCTCTCTTGGAAAAATTCTTTTCTATTTTCCTATTTTTTTCTATTTTCATATTTTTATTATTACAGTTCTCCCCCCCACGTTCTTCTCCAAAGTCTTTCTCCCCCCAATCCTTTAAAAAGTACTTGAAAGGAATTACAAATTACAAAATTTCTTGGGTTTTTTGATGCAGACATGCAGGCTTGATACTTTAAGATGGTTGAAAAAGTTGCATATCATCTTGCATGAGATGAGAATCTGTCTATCCCAGTATCAAATTCTTGACACTTAACATAATTTCTCAGTAGCTGTAAGTACCTAAGATAAAGATAAGACACAGGGAAACCTACCAGGGTCACATACTTTCTCTTTCAGATATTTTAAACTGTTTTAAACAAGCATGTATGTTAACAGTCCAGAATCACATTGTAAAATGGGAGGGAAGATATTCTTTAGATTGCTGTCATCTACCAATAATAGCATTTAATGCCATATCTGTGATGTTGACATTTCCTGTTTCTGCGGTATTATTTGGGGATTTGTAAGTATCTGGCATTTTTGTGAATGGTGACCAGGGAGCACCTAGCACTTGCTTTTTGTGATGGCTGAAAGGATCCTTTGTGACTAATTCAATACGCAAAGAAATAGGAATCTACTCTTTGTTTCGCTCTTTGGGGAGTGCCAGAGGATTTGGCGGTGGTGGTGTGCCTGTATGTGCAAGCCTTTATTCCATTTCATTGAAGAAGTCTGCCACCTGCTTATCAATCATGCTGCCATACCCTTTGAAAAAAGGTTGCTTTCCACCAAGGTGACTAAAAGAGTAGTTGTTTGACAAAGGAGAGAAATTGGTGACATGACTGTTGGAGGGACTGATTGTCTCTTCCCTGAACCTATTCATTAATTTCTGTCCATTCCAGCCAAAAGGACTGGCATTGCATTTGCTTTTCCTTCCTTCACATGGAGCTCCAGGAGTGCCTCTTGTGGCTTGCTGGAAATACATGGTAGATTTGTTTAAACATATGGCTAAGTTTGGTTGAATCTAATCGGGCAAAGTGCATCCTTCTTAGCTGAGGTTCAAAGCAAGTATTTGTTATATAATATGTATATGAACATGTTTTTCTCTACAAGGTTTCATAACCTGTGTGTATTACTTATTCTAGAGATGGGCAAGGGCTAGCAGGGATATGATGACACCAAGCTGAGTGGTGTGATTCACATGCCCGAGGGACAGGATGCCATCCAGAGGGACCTGGACAAGCTCAAGAAGTGGGCCCATGTGAACTTCATGAGGTTCAACAAGGACAAGTGCAAGGACCTGCACCTAGGTCAGAGCAACCCCTGGTATCAATACAGGCTGGGGGATGAGGGGATTGAAAGCAGCCCTGTGGAGAAGGACTTGGGGCTACTGGTGGATGAAAAGCTCATGAGCCCACAATGTGCTCTCACAGCCCAGAAAGCTAACCGTATCCTGGACTGCATCAAAAGAAGCATGGCCAGCAGGTTGAGGGAGGTGATTCTGTCTCTCTGTTCTCGTAAGACCCCACCTGGAGTAGTGCGTCCAGCTCTGGGGTCCTCAGTACAAGAAGGACATAGACCTGTTGGAGTGGGTCCAGAGGAGGGCCACAAAAATGATCAGAGGGCTGGAACACCTCTCCTATGAGGAAAGGCTGAGCGAGTTGGGGTTGTTCAGCCTGAAGAAGAGAAGGCTGCGAGGAGACCTTATTGCAGCCTTTCAGTACTTAAAGGGGGCTTGTAAGAAAGATGGGGACAGACTTTTTAGCAGGACCTGTTGATATAGGACAATGGGTAATGGTTTTAAACTACAAGAGGGTAGATTCAGACTAGATGTAAGGAAGAAATTTTTTACAATGAGGGTGATGAAACACTGGAACGGGTTGCCCAGAGAGATGGTAGGTGCCCCATCCCTGGAAACATCCAAGGTCAGGTTAGATGGGGCTCTGAGCAACCTGATCTAGCTGAAGATGTCCCTGCTCATTGCAGGGGGTATTGGACTAGATGACCTTTAAAGGTCATTTCCAATCCAAACTATTCTGTGATTCTATGATTCTATGATATAAGTAATCTCTCTTGCTCCTTGTTCCTCCCACGTTGGCTCTGGTGAGTTGTTGCTCCATCACTTCTTGTTGCTTCCTTGTCCTGTTATAACCAAAGACAGTTGATCATCCTTGTACTGGTTAGGACTTGGACTGATACTACCTCTTTGGTTATGGTAGTATTTCAAATTATTCTAAATTAATGGTATTTCAAATCATTCTCATATAATCCCATTGTAAATCTCATAAACTTTCAATTTTTGCTTATTGCCAGTGTCTAGTACCTCACTCTCAGGTCTGTCTCCCCAAAAGTTTGTCCTCCATCAGGTTTTCCTTTCAGGATAATCGATTCCATTTGACTCTGTGGCACTATATATGGTCTGAAGAACGTGCTTCTGGCTAACATGGATTATATTGTTGCAACATATTTATGAATAGTATCATCTCCAGTTTCAGAAGTGAATATTACAATAACTAAGATATCTGGTGACTTCTCTTTCAACAAGCTCAAAACACTTTTTTTCCTTCCTACATAGTATCCCTTAAAAGACAACATTAAAATACAGTTGACCTGAACATCTTTGCCGAAGTCTTACTGTTATTACCAAGTGATTCATTGTTTTGAGTCGGTGAATAATGAACTGCTTGCAAGAGTCTCAGCTGTGTGATCAGATTAACTATGAGTATTAAGTAGGATATCTATGAAGTAGAAGGTTCACTGTGCAGAAAAAACATTAAGAAATTTTTAGGAATTTGAACCTGCTGCCATATTGACCAGGAGATGATTTCTCAGGTTCAGTTAATGATTTGGCCATGATTTAGCTGTGTTCAGGAACAGCTGCCAGCAGACATTGGTTACCATGTACACAAGTGGTGATAGCTACCTGCTGTTAGCATTTCCAGAGAAGATGGGAGCAGTCAATCATTAGGAATGAAAAAATGTCCAAATTGCCTTTTGATTGGGTGTGATTAAGAAAGCCTGAGAGGACTGGCGGATTTGAATCCGAATAATCCACAAAGTGTTTAGGGTATAAAAGAAAATGAGTTCCTAAGCCTAGATTTTCCTCCATGAATGAACACTTAAGATATTGGGGTGTGCTTGAGAGCTGGATCATGAGCTATATACCTGTGGAGTGGCAGTTAGTTACTTTAGAATGAACAAAACCCTGGGCTTTATTTCAGGTAACAGATATATGCATGTTTTCCTTTTATTTCTGACTGCCTGTTCGTTAAGCTTAGTGATTGGTGTTTGGAGCCGATAATTTTTTTTTATTATTTTTTCTTTTTTTTACCTTGCTGAGTTTGTCCTGTATTAAGGGTGATTTCAAAGCACTTAGAAAACTAGCAGTCATTTGGCGGATGATTCTTATAGATCCATAAATAAAGAAGACCATTGCCACTTACCAGCATCCCAATCCCGATTATTCGAAGACTCATAGGAAACACAATTTATTTAGCACCAGGGTTTAACAGTCGAGCTGCTAATGCAGGGGTCTGTGTGGAACAGGTATCTTCTGGTGACCAGCATTAATTAGCAAAGCTCCTTCCCATGCAGCATATGCTCGAAGTCTCCTAATCCCAAGGGGGTCATTAATCTCCCTCAGGTAGTTTATCCATACTTTATTTTAGGAATGTTTAATTTTTAGCTTCACTTTGTTAGCAAAACTCACTCTTGGAAACTTCCCAGAATTTTCCAGTTTGTGCTTACAATAACGAGATTTTCACAATTTGTGCATTGATCCTGCTCTGTAGGATCAGGAACCCAATTAGATCTTCATATCACTTTTTTCCCACTTTCTCTTTTTCATATATAAAAATTGTCCACTAATAACTATTGTTATCTGCTTAACTATTCTGTGAAACCCATCTTCTTCACCTTATTTATATGTAACATTAATAATTTTATGTCTGTCATATTCTTCACTATAGTCTTAATAAGTAACAGTTAGTGCTTTACTTCTGCTTTTACTCCTTCCTTCAGAATTTGTTCTTAGGTCCATTCAAGCCAGATAGGACCATTCAAATCAGGCTAATGGGTTTGTACTTGCCTGGATCACCCTTTCTCCCTTTTGAACGTATGAACCTATTTGTTGTTTTCCCATGACAGAATATTGCCTGGACTCAGTAACTATGTGTTAAACATGCAGTACTGGTTACTATACCTTCATTTGCCTGTTCTTTCAGTGTTTTGGCATGGAGAAGAACAACTCATCCAGCTTGAATCTATTGTAATTTCGTAATTTTACTTCCAGCTCCATTTGAGTAACTTCTCATTTCATACTGTGTCCTAACCTTTGTTTTTGTCAGTGTTGCAACTTTTATAAAAAACTGAATTGAAATATTTATTTTGTTTTGGGCTATATAAAGAGTCAGGGAAACCAAAACAAAGGGATATATTTCTGCATATCCAAGATTATATCCTTTTCAGAGCAATTTCACTTAACCTTTACAGTTTCTCATTTCACCTCTATGTTCCTCAACCTCTTAAAAACCAGCTTCGTTTGTTAATCAGTTCCTTTTTCTATTCCCTAAAAGATCTATACTTTTTCCTGATATGCTTCCTGAGGGAAATTCATCTGGACCACTTCCTACCAGTTTTTTTTCCTTCCTTCTTCATGGTATTTAACACCTTTAACTTAAAGAAGTAGTTTTAAAGGTTCGATATTTTTCTTCTCTTAGTGTTGAAAAAGGCATTATTTTCCCAGCTCTGTTACCTTCTGGCTGCCATTTCCAGTTTGGCTTCAGCCTGCAGTCCTCTTTCCTGTCATGAACACTGGACCATGCAGCAGTGGCTGGACTTCAGCTGAGTGGATCTGTTTAACTTTGTAAAACACTTTGCTCTGCAGGTTTTCATTCCAATGTTAAATACCTTGGCCAAGCCCTGAGTTTGGCACTCAGTGAACAAGGAGCTTGGCTGCAGCTCTCTGGTCTGGACCAGACTCCTTGCCAGTTGTGATTTATTCATATCTCAAGAGTGGAGGTCTTCCTGGAAAGAAGCCAGAGATCTGTTCTTCCCTGAGGTGAGATAATGGTAAAATGGTGGCTGTATCAGAATTAACAGTGATAGTTTTATTACTTAGTGGTGTCCCTGGCTGCCTTCAACTCAAAAAAGTTGAGCTAGAAAAGGATAAAATATCCCTCCTTTTTCTTCTCATGCCTGACATCAATGATGATAAGAACTTCAGAAAATGAGTTGTAAAGCAGGGATAAGGCTTTTCAACTTCGAGATCTTGTCTTTCATCTTTTGCAGCTCCTTCTTTTTGAGGACCCTGTGTAAGCTATCCTGTTACTCTGTGGAGGTCACAAGCTTCTCTGGTGTCTCTGCAGGAAAAAAGTAGTCAAATTAGAAAGGTTAGGAAATATTAGGAGATATCATATCTTCTAGGTCTTCTATCTTAAAAACTGTTAAAGCTCTTCCTTTCTGTAACAGAAAGCATGCAGCACCAGCCCCAGAATTTGATTCTAAAATAACACATACTTATTCTCTAGTGGGAAAAAACCTTCACCTTCTTTTTGAGTTTTCTCCATAAGATGTTTGAGGAAAAACCCTGAAGAAGATCATAGAATCATAGAATCGTTTAGGCTGAAAAAGATGTTTAAGATCAAGTCCAACCATTAACCTAGCATGCCAAGTCCACCACCAAACCATGTCCCTAAGCACCACAGCTACGCGTCTTTTAAATACCTCCAGGGATGGGGACTCAACTACTTCCCTGGGCAGCCTGTTCCAGTCCCTCACTACCCTTTCAGTGAAGAAGTTTTTCCTAATGTCTAACCTAAACCTCTCCTGGTGCAACTTCAGACCGTTTCCTCTTGTCCTATCACTTGTTACTTGGGAGAAGAGACTGACACCCACCTCCTTTCAGGTAGTTGTAGAGAGTGATAGGGTCTCCCCTCAGCCTTCTCTTCTCCAGGCTAAACAACCCCAGCTCCCTCAGCCTCTCCTCATAAGACTTGTTCTCTAGACCCTTCACCAGCCTTGTTGCCCTTCTCTGGACATGATCCAGCATCTCAGTATCCTTCTTGTAGTGAGGGGCCCAAAACTGAACACAGTATTTGAGGTGTAGCCTCACCAGTGCCGCGTACGGGGGGACGATCACTTCCCTAGTCCTGCTGGCCACACTATTTTTGATGCAAGCCAGGATGCTATTGGCCTTCTTGGCCACCTGGGCATACTGCTGGCTCATATTCAGTGGCTATTGACCAACACCCCCAGGTCCTTTTCTGCTGGACAGCTCTCCAGCCACTCTTCCCCAAGCCTGTAGTGTTGCATGGGGTTGTTGTGACCCAAGAGCAGGACCTGGCACTTGGCCTTGTTGAGCCTCATACAGTTGGCCGTGGCCCATCGATCCACCCTGTCCTGATCCCTCTGCAGAAGCTTCCTACCCTCCAGCAGATCAACACTACCATGCAACTTGGTGTCACCTGCGAACTTACTGAGGGTGCACTCGATCCCGCCATCCAGATCATTGATAAAGATATGAAACAGAACGGGACCCAATACTGAGCCCTGGGGCAGAAAGACTTAATAGAGGAAAGAGTCTTCATTCTTCAGGGAATGGGATGAAACATGAACAAGATGTTCCCTCTAGAAAATGACTTTTTTATATGAATTATTAGCCATTTTTTAATTATGTTTTCAGAAAAGGCAGGAGTATGTTGCTTCATTTAGTGATGGTCTACATCCCTGGACCTTTAATAGTGTCACAGAGGCACCATGAAAACCAAACTCCAGGCTTCTGATGTTATACTCGCACTAAAAGTTTACTGTATTCTTGAAAGAATTGCCTTGTGTTGATTTCATATATGTCTACATATGTACACTTTTCCCTTTAAAAACTTATTTGACTGCTGAGTAAGTGTGATTTGATCTCTGATGCTCCAGTTTTGCAGTGCCATATAGCTTAGAGATGAACGGTAAAGGAGAAGTAATATTTCTCCTGTGAAACCTGGGAAAGATCTTTGAGGCTAAGCCACATCTCCAATTGTTTGTTCAGGTGATTTGATGCTAGCTGCTATGAAATTTTTTGACATTACTCAGAAAAGTTTTTCTCACTTCTAGACAAAAAATACAAACGTAGTTTCATTGACTAATAAGAAACACAAAGGATCAAATTCTGTTCTTAATTTTACTATTACAAATCCAGAATAAATTCACTGAAGCTAGTTCAGTTAATCTGGATTTCTCCCAGATGTAAGAACCCAGTCCTCATCACATTCTTATGAAATTCTTCTTCCTGAACAGGCATCCACCATGATAAAATAAATACTTATACATCTTTGAATGAGCATATAAAAATCAACAGTCTTTCTGGTTTGTGTGTTCCTGGTGTAAATCTGTTCCCACTTTGTTTTTAAAGAATACTTTTCCAACATTGCAGTTTACCAGAAAGACCAAGGGAATTACTTTTGCCAAAAGCATGAAATATATTCTCTTTTCCCTCATTCTGTTCCATTTTTTTCTGCTGACTCTTGACATTAATCCAATACCTCCCACAGTGTTACTCAACCAAAATTTAGAAAGCAAAAAACCCCACCAAATTCAACATTGTTTTTCTTTTTTTTTTAACTTCTTTTTGGTAAATTTCCATTTAATCTACCATTCTGCTGCAAGAAAAAGAGAAAATTGCAGACTTGTTTTTAAGGATATCATGTTTGAATATATTGTCAATTTTTTTCAAAATGTAAAACTGAGCTTGTTGAATTCAACATCTATAACCCATGTGGTACCACTGATATAGCAAAAATATTTTATAAGTCCTAACTGGATGTCAAAATGAATAGAATTGTAGCATCACAGAATAATTTAGATTGGAAGGGACTTCTAGTAATCATCTATTCCCACCACCTTCTCAAAGCAGGGTTACCGAGAAGTTAGACGAATTTACTCAGGACCTTGTCCAGAGAGTTTTGAATATGTACAAAGATGGAGATTTCACAGGTTCTCTTGGCAGCCTGCCCTAGTGTTTTACCACCCTCATTGTGGAGATCTTTTCCATATGTTTGGCTGGAATTCCTCTTGCTGCAGGTTGTGACCATTGCCTTTTGCCCTTCTGCTGGAGACCTCTTAAAAAAGTATGACTCCATCTTCATCACAACCTCTTATTTTAGTTGATGACAGCAACTTGATCCCCTTAGCTTTCGCTTCTTGGATCTACATGTATACAACACCCTTAGCCTCTTCTTGTATGTGATGTGCTTCAGCTTCTTAACCACCTTGATTGCCCTCCCTTGGACTCTGTCCAGTTTTTCAACATTTTTCTTATACGTGGATGCAATACTCCTGATGTAGTCCAACAAGAGCTGAACAGAAAGGAATAATCACTTCCCTCTGATAATTGATTTCTGTGGATGACTTTTCTACATGTTGTCACTAGCTTCTGGAGTGCTGGCTTGTAGCTCGGAAGTTCAGGACAGATTCCTGGTCATTTTAAACTGTCATTGCTCCATTGATTCCAAAATGACTAAGACAATTTGCATGAGATGAAGAATTTCCTCTTATATAGATTAACATTAAAAAGATTAAGATAGTCACTGAAGCATTGTGTGCTGTCATAGACATAATTATATTCTCATGTACAGCCACACAAATATAGTGAAGACTTCCATAAAGGTCTTTCTTCTGCACAAGTGTACCCATGATATAAGATTTGCAAAATAAAAATGAGAATTTCTTTCCACACTGATTTCTCAAGTAGGAAAAGTAGGAAGGTTACAGTTTTTCACATCACATTAACCAGACCTCCTTAACTTACTATTGCATTCCGAGGTAGCAGGAGTTGGGGACCAGAATCCTCTTTACTTCTAAAGGCTGTCTTTTCAATAAGGTACTCACAATGTTACATTATTAATATATATTTTTAACAGTCATATAGGCAGACATTCATCTTTGTCATCAGTGTTACCTAACTAAAAGTAAAACTTCTATAATTTTCATACCTAAATCTTCATAACTAAGGATTCTGGAGGATACACAGTAGTGCTCACTTCTTTAATCAAGGGGAACTCACGATAAAAGAGATCATCTGACTTACCATTTAATAAAATTATCTACAGTGCCCTAATGCAAGGAAATGGGAAGCTTTTCTGGAAGCTTGCCAATATAAAATAGTCTGGTCAGGCTTTGATTCTGGTGAAAAATGTATTTTAATTTCAAACTGATTAAATTTTGAATCTAGCATCAGCATCTCAATCATTAAATAATTTGAAATTGTTTATGAATATTGTGTCACTGGCATACTGTTAATCCTTCAGAAACAAAGAGTTTCTCTACTATAATGTCATATATACATGCATTGCAGTTCTGACTTCCAGGAGCTAATTCTGCCATTTCTGACAGCAGTACTCCCAGCCACATTCTAAGACCCAAACCCAAAAGGGGGTATGAATAGGTATTTCAAATGACAGCATGTTCCTTATTCACTCTCCAAGTACAAATGTTTTATTTTAAATTCACTATCATGTTGTCATAATTAGTGTAATTTCAAAGTGATGAGATATAATTTCTTGGAAATTCCCAATGTATTTCCAATGTATTTTCTAGGCTCCTTTAATGTAATCCTTTACAATTACTTCAATTCTTTTCTTCCTGTTTATTTGAACATATTAAAGTATTTGAAAGAAACACAAAAGTGATGAGGTGGTGTTAATATTCAAACCTGAAAATATCCTCTCCAGTAAGAAAACGTATTGTTCAGGCAGTGGAATGTTGTTTCAATATCTCTTGCTTTTATCATTTATAATGCTTCATTAATTATTAAAATGTACTCACTCTCTAAATTAGAAACAACCTAAAATATTTAAAACATTGGAGTATTATTAAAATAATTAGCAGGCAAAGTGGCAAGTGAGTTGCTCATTAAAGCAGACACTGAACAACTCTATTTGTTCTCAGTCTGTAATTAAAATACAGAATAATAGGTGATTTTCTTTAGAATAGCTTACAAAACCCTGGACAACCACCACTTCCAGTATACATCACATTTCAAAAGCTCCAGTTATTTATTTAGTTCAAAGATGGAGGATTTCTGTTTGCTTCCACCATTCCCTTCTTTTGTAAGTTTCTAAGGCAGCTGGTAAGATAGAGGTCTAGTTCTGTATTTGTGTTTGTTTATGAAAGTCATGTCTTGAGTCTAGGAATTAAAGGAATTGTGAATTGGCTCCAACTGGGAGCTCCAGATGGAGAATAGTGACTCTTTTAATCTATAATATACCAGCTGGATACTGAGATATACAAAGAATAAGTAAAGT
This sequence comes from Nipponia nippon, assembly GCF_047370975.1. NCBI lineage: Eukaryota > Metazoa > Chordata > Aves > Pelecaniformes > Threskiornithidae > Nipponia > Nipponia nippon. The sequence continues at coordinate 33,823,432 of NW_028262402.1, forward strand.
AAGGACTCTCTAATTTGACTCATGGACACTCCTGAGAACTGGACTTCCATCAGATTTTGGTTAGCTGAGGAAAAAAAGAGGACTTTGGAGGTAAAGCACAAAACAAGTGTTTTCATCTTGCTTCTGACTCATTGATGGTGAGTTTATACATCTAAACTGATTAAACTGCACTTACTAACATAAATTTGGGGGTTTATTTCTGGTCTTTTTCAAATCCAGGTTTGATTGCATTTGAAATTTGATGTGTATGGAGTAGAAATGTTGGTATTTGCTGTAAAGAGAGATGGAGCCTTTAGAGGCTGATGTGTTCACAGAGTACCTTTTCCAGCAAGGCGGGGGAGAATGGGAAAATAATTCCTGAATTTTCAATGCTACTCCATTTTGCAGCAACTTGAAAACTGTTCTTAGAACAATACAATATCACATTTCCCCTATGTTTACCGGACCTCCATTTGAGAAAGAAAGGTTTTTACAACATCACAGAGAAATATTGGGAATAGATTTGTGACTTTTAGCTGTAGGTATCAGTAGCTCATGGAGCAGCCTCAGAAGGAAATGCTGAGAGAATCCTATCACAGAATAACTTAAATCTCAACAGTTACAGCATTGACCTGGAAGCTGTATCACTTCAGTTCCAGGTCCTCAGCTGATTAACCTTAAAGTGCTTTTTTTTTCCCCCCAAATTGGAACACCTGCAATGAAAATGTTGCAATAAACCTACATCACATATCAATTACACAGCTGTTCAATAGCCTCCTGAGACATAAAATACTTTGGTTCAAAGCCATTCCCTGGTGCTGGCTGAGATAGGTTTTCATCCTTCTCTGATTTCCAGAAAACTGCCCTTGCCACTCACTTAATAGACCATCAGAGGAATATAACATCCAATGACCAAGGTGGAACTTGTGCCTACCCCTCTCCCAAGTCTAACCTCCAAGAGTAAAATCTTTTCACCTGCAGATGCAAAATTAACTATTTTGACATTTTTTAGACAGAATTATTCACCAGATTTCTGAATAATTCAGACCCAACCCACATTTCAGTGAATAAATCATTCACCAAATAAAATTCACCTAGGTACATTAGAAACCACAGTTCAGAATTGATGTAATTCAGAGCTATTACACAGACATCAGCAGACTTATATTCATTTTCTCCAATGTAAATTTGATGCTGTAACTTCATATTATGCCATTACCCTAAATGTGAAGGCCTTGCAAGGAGTAATTCTGTATTTTCCATGGATTCAAATCAGTTCTTTATCTCCTTTTTAGTGAAACAATTAAGTTGTGTTTCATAAATCATAACTCACTGTTCATAAACAAAAATGAAATGGTGGATTTCTGCACAACATATGGAGTTATCTCACATGTAATGAATCTGATAAGAAACAGTACTAAAAAGAAAAATACCCCCCCCAAACCCCCAAACCCCCACAGTACTTTTAATAAAAAGCCACAAGTATATACGGTGAAAGAATTTCAACATGGACATATAAAAAATGTTGAACTCTTCCTGCCTCCCGTTTGTACACAGAAAATAACATGCATAGGCAGGCCAATATGCCTAAAATTTTCAACATTTTTTAAAAAAGGGGAAAAATTACAGCAAAGAAAATACTTTAAGCTGCTCCAATTTTTGTCTTCACATGAAAGAGTTTATATTTGCCTGTAATCTGCTTGAAATGTATAATGAAATAGTTCACTGTAGAGAGTGGGGGAAAATAGTAGCTATGTTCTTATTATCTAGTGATTATAAAAATTAAAAACATTTACATATCTGTCTTCCAGCTTATATTAGGATATACCAAATTAAATCTTGGGAAAGCAGTGAAGAGAGTCAAAGTAGAGTAATATTACTGTTCTTTATGGAAATTTCTTATTCTCAACATAGCTAGCATTCTTAGATGAAAGCGCAATAGGATTAAATCAAGATTAAAGCTCTCTTCTTGTAAAAACATATGTGTTTATTTAACTTTATATACTTTGAATGGTCTCCTTAAACTCTTTTTGCAGAAATTGAATGGGATCTCAAGAATATTGAGGACAAACCAGAAGCTAGCAAATGCAAACAACTGACATAGAAAGCTAATACATCAGTTGGCAATGTAGGACCAGTCAGGCAGAAGATATTAAGTCATTCTTAAAAATCCAGCAAGAACTGATGAAATTAAAGAATAGCAGGAGAATAATACAAGAGAAAAGCATGAAAATTACTCATGGGGTTGAGAAGGAGCAAGTGTTCAGTAAATATTTCTTTTCTGCATTCAGAAAAAAAGCAGGTTGATGTATCAATAACAATTTTTTTTTAGTATATGTTTGAGTTTCAGTTTCTTAATAATGTTTGTGTTCCTTAAAACTTGAAAGAACCTTAAGAAGGTTAAAAAGTTAAAATGTCATAGATATCATGGTGCAGTGGGAAACATTTAGAATCTGTAGGTAGGAAAGACTGATGTAGCAAAAGGTGTACTAGATTATTGAAAAGGTTAGGTAGATGGTTTATCAACTGAGAACATGGTTTTCTTGGTAACGTGCAGTAGCAAGAATTATTTAGTATTCTATAAAACTTACATAACAAAAGTCAAAAGATATGTTTCTCAAAAATATAGAAGATGTTGTCCTCCTTTTTCTTCCCATGTGTTCTTCACTGTCTTAATAATTCAGGACTTTATTTGTTGATCATTGATATTGATTCAGAGCAAACGTGTGGGAATATTGACATGGAATACAAAGAATAAAGAATAAGACCTTTTGCATAATTAATGAGAATGGCTTTAGTGTTTCATAAAAAGGCCTGTCAGCCATGTATTTTGTTTCAGTGGTCACTGGATCAAAAACAGAAAGAGCAACCAGCAAAAAGCTGACAGCAAAGTAATCAAAAAAAGTTACAAGCAGACACCTAGGTAAGAATGAGAAAAATGTTATGTTTCCCTACTACTCTTCCAATTATCCATTATGATAATTTTGAAAAATTGCCATGTTAAAAACCTAGTGCTCAGTCAATACTGGTAATGTGCTGAGGGATAGACCTCTGTGTGATGTTTGAATTGGCTCCACAATCTGATGGGGGAGGGGAAAAAACCAAAAGGAACTCACAAAATCAATGCAAGCTGTATTAAAAGGATTAAAATTTGGCTAACCAATAGACCACAAAATGTAACCTGTAAATGAAGACTCATCTTTCTGTTGGGGTTGCTTCTAGTTCAGACATGCAGGAATCTGTCCTCGCCCCATTGATCTTCAATACCTTTGTAAATGAACTGGAATAAAATATGGAAGCATTGCTTGTAAAATGTGCAGATGATACAAAAACTGGTGGAGAGAGAAGTAACAATGGTCATAGGTCAGTTATAAAACAGACTGATCTGAATCATATAGTGAAGTTGGCTCATTTGATCAACATGAGGTTGAACATTGCCAAATGCAAGGTCACACAATGTACAAAGAAAAAATGTAGACTGTGATTACTAGATGAGAGATAGTATCACATAGTGCATTAACATTGGAATGGCTCACCATAAGTAATCAAATAAACATGAGCTTTTTTGTACCAAGGAGAGTTTTCTTAGATGTATAGACAATTCCGACAGAGAATATGTCCATGGTTTGAAGTCTCCACTGTGCATAAAGAAGAATACTGGCAACTCTGCTTTGAAAGGGAAGGTTAAGACATTGGAAAGGATTTCAGAAAGAGCCACAAAAACTTTTCACACTCAAAAACTTGTCTATTGAAAAACAGCTAAGACACTCAGTGTGCTACATTTTGCTAAAAAAGATTGAGAAGGGTCTTCATTACCATCAATAAGTGTTCATATACAAAAGAGTTTTCTTACAGTAAATGACCCTTCAGTTTACCAGGAGAAACCATAAAATCCTAATTATTGCATAAGAAAGCTAGGAAAATTTGTAAAGGGCAACCTTTTAAATTCAACTATGATTTTTAAAATGTAGTTATTTTTATGTTATTAGTAACTCACTATTTGAACAACTTGTCCAGAGGTGTAGTAAATTTTTTATCACTTGAAATTCTGGTATCAAATTATCATCTTTCTGAAGTATTTCATGATTAAGCACAAATTACAGGGATGTTGAACAACTTACTGAACAGAAAATTTTACTAGAAGATCAGATTATTGTAATTGTCCCTTCAGGCCTTTAAATATTTGCATCTAGAGGAAGTTTTATGAAGGTTTTTCTTCTACTTTGGAGCCAGTCTGATGCTACACTGCTACACGGGCCCTGGGATGATGTGGCTTCCCAATGCAGAGCCAAAGACAGGATGCAGGAATTAGGAAATTATTGATAGATGGAGGGAAATGGAACGCATACTCAGGAGGGCTGGCACTTACCCGTTCCTTTTCGCTTTATTGCATCTGCATCCACAATTCAGTGAGCAATGACAATATTCGTGCTTTTGTGCTGTAAATATTTTTAGAAGACTGGTCACATTACTTCTAATGATGTCCATGTTTTATATTTCTCACATGCTAAAAGGGATGTGTTCTTTGAATGGAATAAAATGGTCATTTGGAAGGGACTTATAATTATCATCTAGTCCAACTGCCTGACCAACTCAGGGCTGACCAAAAGTTATAGCATGTTATTAAGCGCATTGTCCAGATGCCTATTAAACACTGACAGGCTTGGGGAAGTGACCACCTCTCCAAGAAGCTTGTTCCAGTGTTTGACCACCCTCTCGGTAAAAAAATGCTTCCTAACGCCCGGTGTAAACCTCTCCTAGCACAGCTTTGAACCTTTCCCACATGTCGTATCACTGGAGCCCAGGGACAAACGATCAGCACCTCCCTCTCCACTTCCCCTCTTCAGGAAGCTCTGGAGAGCAATGAGGTCGCCCCTCAGCCTCCTTCTCTCCAAACTAGACAAACCCAGAGTCCTCAGATGCTCTTCACAGCACATGCCTTCCAGCCTTTCCACCAGCTTTGTTTCCCTCCTCTGGACACAGTCAAAGACCTTCACATCCTTTTTAAAATGTGGGGTCTGGAACTGCACACAATATTCAAGGTGAGGCCACACCAACACTGAATACAGCGGGATAATCACCTCTTTTGACCAACTGGTTATGCTGTGGTTGATGAACCCCAGGATGTGGTTTGCCCTCCTGGCTGCCAGGGCACGCTGCTGGCTCATATTCAGCCTGCTGTCAACCAGCACCCCCAGGCCCCTTTCTGCAGGGCTGCTCTCCAGCCACTCCTCTCCCAACTTATACTTGTGCCCAGTGTTACTCCATCCCAGGTGCAGAATCTAGCATTTGGACTTGTTAAATTTCATGCCATTGATGACTGCCCAACGCTTCAAACTATCTAGATCCCTCTGTAAGGCCTCTGGATCCTCACGAAAGTCAACAACACCTCCCAGTTTGGTATCGTCAGCAAACTTGCTAATGGTGCATTCAGCTTCTGCATCCAGATCATACTGAACAGAACTGGCCCTAGAATTGAGCCCTGATGAACACCACTGGTGACCAGTCCCCAGTCAGATGTAGCCCCATTCACTACAACCCTTTGAGCCAGGCCCTTCAGCCAGTTCTTCACACAGCGCACTGTGAATCTGCTCATCTCACAGTTTGACAACTTGTCCAGAAGGATACTGTGAGGGACAGTATCAAAAGCCTTGCTAAATTCCAGAAAAAACTACGTATACCACCTTCTCTCCATCCACTAGGTGGGTGACTTCATAGAAGGATATCAAATTAGTTAAACAGGACTTTCCCTTTGTGCACCCATGTTGATCGTGCCTGATGATTGCATTCTTCTTTAAATGCCTTTCAACAGCACTCAGTATAATCTTTGCCATAATTTTTCCAGGTACTGAGGTTAGACTAACAGGTCTGTAGTTTCCTGGGTCTTCCCTCATGTCCTTCTTGTAAATTGTAATAATGTTGGCTAGCTTCCAATCAGTGGGGACCTTCCCAGACTCCCAAGACCTTTGGCAGACGATTGAGAGGGGTCCTGCTGTAACATCCACTAGTACCCCTTCAGAGCTCTGGGATGAATCCTATCAGGCCCCATGGACTTGTGAACGTTCAACAGATATAACTCATCCCTTAAAATTTCAATGTCCGTGTATGGAAAGTTACTGCTCTTGCAGTTGTGGTCCTCCAAGTCAGAGGGCTAGGCAGACCAAGGTCTGTCAGTATTATTAAAGACTGAGGCAAAAAAAACATTGAATACCTCTGCTTTTTCTTCATCCCTGACTGTCTTCAACATGTATCAGTCCAATGGTTTTCTTGGACATCTGCTTGCTATTAACATACCTAAAAAAGCCTTTCTTGTTGTCTGACACAACAATAGTCAGCTTCAGCTTCGGTTGAGCTTAGGCCTTTTGTATCTTCTCCCTGCATATGTGAACCATGGCTCTGCAATCTCCCTGCAATGCCTGAACTTTCTTCCGGAGATCATACAATTCCTTTTTCCTCCTCACTTCCAAGAGTTACCAGTTCAGCCAAGCTGGTCTGCCCCTCTTGCTTGACGTACAACACAGTGGGGGTTTTGAATACTTTACTGAGCTCCAGGACATTTTTTTTTCCAGTGGAATCTGCTGTCAATTACATTAAAAATAGTTGAGGTTTGATAGTAGGAGCTTGCAAAAAAAACCCTGCTCTTTTCTCTTCTGAAATAACTTTTTTTCCCTCTGTTTATAGGAGAAGCATTTGGGATTTGGCACTTAATCTCTATTATATAAACACTGTTATACAGGGTATTTATGTATGTCTCTTCATATATTGCTCAATCATGTCCATTAGGGCCTGAATCCAGAAATAAAAGATATCAGTGCCTTAAGTGCAACTTAAGGAAATTTTAAGTCCTTGTAAGTTACCTATAAAGCTTTACTCAAGCACTTAGGTGCTCAAAAAGGTATGGGCACCTTTGAGTTTGGTTGGCTTTTATCTCTTTTTCAAACATTGTTTGCATACAGGGTCTAGAGCACAAGTCTTACGAGAAGCGGCTGAGGAAGCTGGGGTTGTTTAGTTTGGAGAAGAGGAGGCTGAGGGGAGACCTTATCGCTCTCTACAACTACCTGAAAGGAGTCTGTAGTGAGCTGGGGGTCAGTCTCTTCTCCCAAGTAGCAAGTGATAGGACAAGAGGAAATGGCCTCAAGTTGCACCAGGGCAGATTCAGGCTGGATATTAGGAAAAACTTCTTCACTGGAAGAGTAGTCAGTCACTGGAACAGGCTTCCCAGGGAAGTGGTTGAGTCCCCATCCCTGGAGGTATTTAAAAGACAGGCAGATGTGGTGCTTAGGGACATGGTTTGGTGGTGGACTAGGCAGTGCTAGGTTAACGGTTGGACCTGATGATCTTAAGGGTCTTTTCCAACCTTAACGATTCTATGATTCTATGATTCTATACCCTATTGCATGACTCTTAAATGCAGGATGCATAAGCAGTCCCTAGAGCCAGGACTAGAAACCTACGATGATCATATCTTATGGAAAAGGTCTCCTCAGGGAAACAGATCTCCCTGTGTTCTCAGCCTTTATGATTCCCTGAAAACTGGACTGCCTTCTAAACACTTGTTTTTTAACTTCAGTAGGAGAGACAGAAGGTGCCTTCCATTCATACAGGCCACAGAATAATGTTAGGCATCTTTCTAGGAGGCAAGAGATGTGGTTTCAATGACTTCAGTCTGAAGGAGGTCTACAAGCCACTTTTTTGACTTCCTGGCACTTCAACGACTACCATTGGTGCTGCCATGTTTTGAAGGCAAGAGCAGGACACTTCTGTTTCCATCGATTTCTGTTTCCATCCTGTTTCCAGAATGGATGGTGTGAGCAGCTGACATGGATGGCGTGTACAGACCTGCACATACAGGTCTTGTGCAGGCTCACTGGAATAGGGGAATAAGAGAAACCTCAGGTACATCCCATATTTCACTGTTCCCTGTGAGCTGATTTAGAGACCTGTGCTGCTCCATGTATAGGTTGTTAATAGACTGCACTCTAGGGATCTGTCTTTCCCCATATGTTGTATGAGATACGTAGATGACTTACTTGACTTTGTGACTACCACTCCTTGAACTGAGCAATTAAAGCGGAAAAATGGGAGGACACAACATTTCTATGACAGTCTTCCTTTGTGAATCTGGAACTTCATGTTGCAAGGCAATGTGTACTGCCTGGATAAGAAGGAAATCCTCCTCTTTTTGGCAGGGGCAAAAGAAACTAAAGAGGACTTACAGTTTACAGTTGTTTACCATAAACTGAACATAGAAATGAATATCATGATTAAAAGATAATTACCACATCATTCAGACTGTTTAGAAGTAATTTTAAAACTAATAACTTCATTATTAAACACATAATGGTGAAGAAAAAGTATCTGTGCAAATAAAATAGCACAACACAAATAACCGGAAGTTGCAGTCTGGAAATTAAAAAATAAAATTATAGACAGCACACTCTATAAAACGTAGTCAGTAAATTTGCTTTACCACTATTATTGTCAGGATAATGTAACAAACAGATGGAGGATTTAATATAATTTGGTTAGCTAATTTTAACAGTCTTGGCTACAACTGTTAACTTATTTTTATATTTGATTTTTACTGTATTTGCTGTAGCCCAACTTACATGATAAAAGCTGGAATCTGCACATGAGTACAGCTGGTGAGATGTTGTCAGCAGAATATCATATAGCCCCAATTAGAAGAATTTATCTTTCTGTCCCACAAAAAAACATTTGGGCTTGATTTATATTTGTGCAGTTCATAGAAATTATTGTAAGCCATCAGCTACACTAGTAAGGGCCTAGGATCAAAATTACATGCAAACACATGAATCCCAGAATGCTACTAGACAAGAAGAGGAGATACCAATCAGCTGAATCAGTCAGTGTTATTAGATACAATTTCTAAGTCTCCCTAGGAAAAAATTAGGCTTCTTTTTGAATGAGCACTAACCCCGCACCATTTTCATGTCAAATTAAGCTCAGTACACTATCTCAAAAATACAAGATAGGAAAGAAAGAGCACCATGACATGATTTATGACAGCAGGTATTCTCCAGTTTCGATTGAACTCTGTGTAACATGTACTATATTGCATGTGAAGGTTTCACTTCATCAACACTAGTAGCCAACTGGTACTTAATTGAGAACCTATGTAGTAATAGCCACCAAAATTGGCTATTAACTTCAGTTGCTCTACAATCATAATTCTTATTCACAGAAATAGAATTAATCTATAAAAATAAAATATTCTGTAATAACTATTGCAAGAGCAAGCCACTAGAAAAAGCTCTTTGACTTCACACAATGATTAGACTCATTATAACAGTGAATGGAAGAAACTTTCAGAGAATTTGAGCTCAAGAAACACAACTGCTCAATCTAGAAGACAGGGGGTGGCTATTCAGATTGTTACGACCTGCAGTACTTCAGAGATTTTTGGTGTTTGTACTGGGTCTGAAACAAATACAAAACTGAAAATGTTAGTGCATATATGGCTATTTGCATCAAGACTGGATAAAAGTTCCTCCTAAAAAGCAAAATGAAGAAAATTTTGATGTTATGATAGGGACATCCTTGCTTTCCTAATGTTTTTTATTTCAGTAGAAATCCTCTATTTATTTTTGGCCATAAAGAAGTGAACAAAATCTTTTGATTTTAAAAATACATTTTTCTACCTGGTTCTTGTTTGAGAGACAAATAGAAGAGTAAGTCTCTGCTGGTTTTAGTTGTACATAGCATAGATTTGCAAGCCTACTTAGAGCACAGTTAAGAAGTTATTTGCTTGTTCTTTTCTAGCAGATTCTTTTATGAATTATCACTAACATTATCTGGAAGCCATTGGAATAATAATTTCCATTAGCCAATAAAAGGCAGAAAAATATTTAACTTGCAAAATTCTTGAAACTCTGCAGCATATTAAAGAAATGTTGTTTCTTTCCTATGAATAAGAAATGAAAAATAATCTGGTAGTGACCATATAAATATATTTATTACATCTCCTGGGGATATGACTATAATGTGTTTTATTTGTCCCAGTACTGAAGGAATAGTAATCTACTTCCTTTTACTATGAAAATCTAACATACAGGACAGCGAGGCTGGTGTAAAAGGCTGATCAAACATGTGCAACTCAATCTCTTCATATTGAAAGTCTTCTGGGTCTTAAGAGTGAAACTACAGGAAAATATGAACTAGCAAGAACATGTGGAGAGGAGAACACTGTTTAATGTGACAGAACAGAAAATGAACTGCACAACAGCTTGTCGAATATCCACAGGATGGGCAATATTTCATTTGTCAAGGCCACAGATCTGTTGTTTCTGTGATCAAGAAGAGATGAAATTATGTTGCAAATAGCTCTGTGGAATGGAAAAGAAGTTTATCATTTTTAAGTGTTTTCCAGAAGAAGGTAACAAAATTGAAACAGTTTAGTTATGAGAACCTTTGTAATTGCAAAATGTCCCCAGGTTGTGGGTCTGAATAGCAGGCTGAAAGGTGGTGAGGTTGGAAATGATCAGAGATGAAGGAAAGCAAAATCAGAGATGGGAAATGATTAAGACGTTCAGTCTCAAGTCAATAGCTGATCATGAAAGGTTACGAGTACAAATACTGGAGAAGAAATGGATATCCGAGTTATTGGCATAGAGGCTTTAGGTGAATTTATACTCATGGGCAACCCATGTGCAGAAGTAAGAAAAGAAATGGACCGAGCATTGTATGCTATCCACAGTACATTGCAGAACAGGTGAAAAGCATTCCTTGCAGGAAGCGCTGAAGAAACAATTCAAAAAACCCACAGAAGATACAGATACAATCAATACAATCATATATGAACAATTTGTCAGAGAAGATAAGAGTAGAATTATGATTGTAAGTTTGTTTTGATTAGGAAGAGGTCATTATAAAAATACACTGGCCGGGGGGAAGAGAAGAAAAAAAAGATTGCAAATAGGTTTAAAATATACTGGTGTAGAAAAGGGACTTTATGCCTAATGACAGGATATTGCAGTCAGAGCCTTACCGCCTAAAGGTCTTATATTTAACTGTATAATTTACAGTAGGTGTTTTATACATCAAGTCATCATCTTCATAGCCATGTCCAGACCATTACAACTTGTGCATGTTCCAGTACTGTTGTATGACTCTACTCATTGCCAGACTAAGAATTAATCCAGGCTGAAATTAAATTTTATAAACTCCATCCTAAAGATAGGAATAGAATGAAAGAATCAATAGCAAGGGTTTCTTTTATTGGAAACATCACGATGTCAATGAGCGCTGTGACCTGCCACGTGTGAGGCTGAGCTAGATCTAAGGCGCAGTAAAGGTAAGGGCTGGCGACCGGAAGATCACGTGCTCTACGGAAAGAGTTAAGGGTCGACCCTCCCTTGTCTCCGCCCCTTATAACATGACACGCCTACTGCTGGGCCTATAAAGCCCGGGTCGGCTGGAGATCTGGCGGGATCACCTTGATGCGTAGTGTTTGCTGCACAGTGGTGACCCCGACGTGATCGGGCAACAGCGATGGAGCTCGCGGAACTCGTAAAGGTACTGAAGTCGGTAAGGACAAGGGTGCTCAAGAGGGGGTTTGCGGCAAGGCGGCGCCGGCCTGCCGCACGTGGTGCGCTGATGGGGCAGGAATCTCCTGGGAACGAAAAGCCAACAGGTTTAGTTTCGGAGGGGACCCAGGCTGGCTGGGAAGGAGTGGCCTGTGGGACACAGACGGAACCGTTGTTGCTGGGGGCTGAGCCAACGGAGGAAGGGGAGGTGGAGGGAGACTATGGCGCAGCGGGAACAAAGGAGTCGGGAAAGGTGTTCCCGATACAAGTGGGGAGTTTAGAGCGGCCGCCCACGGAACCTTCGGCACCTCCTGCACCGGCGGATCCGCCACTTCCTCAGTACCCCTGGGGCGAGTTGCAACAATGTGTGGAAAGGGAGCTGACTGATAGGTTGCTGGATTGGGTCCCGGGGGCCGAGGTGGGATCCCAGCGGTATCGCGAACTACGTGAAGGAAGATGGCGGGAAGGAGAAAAAGAAGGCAGAACACTTGAGGACGCCCCGTTGTATCCCAGTGATCGACGAGTGCTGGACACACAGAGAGTGGAGCGCAGGACATCGAGGGGGGGTGGTAGGGCTCCCCCGGCACTGCCAGTGATACCTGAGCCACCAGAGGGAACCCCTATCCCTAGGGCAATGGGAAATCAAACTGGTATTCCCTCACAGTGGAGGGAGCCTGTACACGATTACCCCATGAGCTCTGATAGCAGTGAGGGCGAAGGGGGTGACGAGGGATCCTCGATTGTTGCTCATCCGCCCCCCGCTTCCGAGACGGACTAATGAGGTTTCAAGGGAACTCGAGGCATTGATCAGCCGATTGAGAGGGGTGGTGGCAAATGCGGAAAGTCTTATGCCAGGGGGAATGCCGAAAGAGAGGGCAAACGGGACGGATTGGCGGATGATTGCAAAAAATTGTGTCTTGGAAGGAGTGCGATTCCAGGCCCCTCCGATTCAAGCATTTCCTATCCGAGCAGCCCCAGGTGGAGGGTATGAGTGGCAACCGTTAGATGCGAAGTTGGTGAAAGAATTGGTCACAAAGGTGAAAAGTCATGGATTAAATTCCCCAGAAACCCAAGTCCTACTAGACTGTGTTTTTGCAACGCCGCTTGCACCTTTTGATATCATTCAGTTGATGCGGGCCGTATTGACCCCCTCGATGATGGTATTTAGGGAGGAGTGGAGGAATCTGTGCACCCAAGTTGTTATCGAGGCGCAACAGGCCAACCATCCCATGGCTGGAGTGACTTTAGAGCAGTTGATGGGTGAAGGGCAGTTCGCAGCTCCTCAGGCACAGGCTCAGCGAATGCGGGGGCGCAGTTTTGCTGCATCTTCGAAAGCTGCCCAGGAAGCGATACGCATCATCGCGGCTCTTGATAAAAGGGAGCCTCCATGCGTCCAAATACGGCAATCGTTAAGTGAGCCCTTCACAAAGTTTTTAGACTGGCTGCAAGCGGCGCTCCAGGTTGCTTGACTTCCTGAGCAGGCTAAGGAGGCGATATTGCTAAACTGTGCACGTACGCAAGCAAACCCACGAACTGCAGTGTTGCTAAGACAGTTACCCATAGGGACCACGCTTTCACAGATGATTCGTTTCGTGCTGGAACAGGAACAGGTGCAAAGTATGCAACTGGTAGTGGCTGCAGTCCATGCGGCCTGCTGCGGTGCACGACTTACGTGCCATAAGTGTGGGGGGCAAGGACACATGGCGCAACAATGCCCTTCTAAACAAAATGCTCTCGCAGTTATTTTACATTGGCAGGACTGTATGGCGCAGCTTGGCATCCCACAAAAAATTAAAACAGATAATGGAGCGGCATATGTCAGCAAGAAGACAAAGGACTTTTGCGCATGCTGGGATATTCAGTTGAGTCATGGCATTCCCTATAACAGTACAGGCCAAAGCATTGTAGAACGCGTGCACCGCACATTAAAAGAGTTACTTGACCGACTTAGGGAGGGGGAAAAGATAAGCCCAGGAACAGGGGTTCCCCCTCCCCTTGACCCTCCCTTATTTCAGGCACAGCGTCTGTTGACGACGGCACTAATTACCTTAAATCATACCATTCGAGGGAACACCTATAAAACCCAGACTGCAACCCAGGCACATTTCTGGCTCGATGAGAACGAAGGGCCTTACCCTTTGGTTCAAGTACGGGACCTGCAAACCCGTGAATGGGGGGGGGGCCTTATTCCCTCCGTTGCCTGGGCTGTGGGTGTGCGTGTGTGCAAACCGAGAAGGGGACGCTAGAATGGGTACCAAGTCGAAATATTCGGCCGTATAGACATTAATCAATCTATTGAGTCTTATCTTGACAGGTTACCATTTCCCTATGCATCCTGATGATATGTGGGAGTAATGAGGGAGCCGCGATGAACTACTGGCTGGACTGGGCAAAATCCATGAACGTAACGGATACGTGTCTGTATAAGTCTTACCATATATCGATTATTTTACATGCAGCTTCCCCAGCAAGATCCAGAACTACTGGAGCTAAGGGAGGGGGAAATATAGTAAAGATAAGGGCTGGCGACCGGAAGATCACGTGCTCTACGGAAAGAGTTAAGGGTCGACCCTCCCTTGTCTCCACCCCTTATAACATGACACGCCTGCTGCTGGGGGTATAAAGCCCGGGTCGGCTGGAGATCTGGGGGGATAACCTTGATGTGTAGTGTTTGCTACAGTAAGGCAACTGGCAAATGGACCTTCAGCTTTTCGTTTAACTATTGCAGAAGTGATAGTGCATGGTAATCCCAGTACACTTCAAATGAATCTTGTGTAATGGAGAAAGAGCAGAATGTGGGTCTGTCATCTTTTGAAAATTATATTGACTTTTCAGACTGCATAACTAGTGAGTGATTGGTGTGAACATGAGGTCACTGAAAGTCCTTAACGAGAAGAAACCAGTCCAGAGTCACTGTCAATTGACTGTTCATTGACTGAGGAGAAGATATAGTACCGCAACATTTACAAAAGTCATGAGCTATATTCTGTCCTTAGCTATACTTTTATAACTCTGGAATATTCAAACAGTCTCATAATTCTTGAATCATTCTAGTGCTTAATGTTTTAAATTACCCTTCCCATTTGCTTTTCTTCATCATTTTCAGAATATTCCTCTCCACCCATAAAAGGTGTATAGCAGCCCAAAGGTGCACATTTGTCCCACAGTTGGCAAAAGCTAGCAACTACTTTGTGAATCTTCTTTGCCTCCTAATGATAGACCCAAAGGGTAGCAATTTTTCTATTGATTTCAAAAAGCTGTCCTGTCTCTTCGATACATAGCTGGAATGCCACCAAACATTAGTTTGATCCTCCTCTCTTTTTAAATATTAAATACAAATTGAATAAAATCCTAAAAAAAGAAGAAATGTCCAAGCCATACAAAGCATGCAGTGACTTATACAGAATATTCTCTATTTTGTACATGCCTCTGAAAAGAAAGGAAGATAGGAGGGACAGTAAATCTTTTAAATAATTTGGCTTTGTCATGCCTTAACCCCAGCCAGCAATTAAGCACCACGCAGCCACTCGCTCACTTCACCCTGGTGGGATGGGGAGAGAATCAGAAGAGTAAAAGTGAGAAAACTCGTGGGTTGAGATAAAAACAGTTTAACAGGTAAAGCAAAGGCTGCACACACAAGCAAAGCAAAACAAGGAATGCATTCACTCGTTCCCATCGGTAGGCAGGTTTTCAGCCATCTCCAGGAAAGCAGGGCTCCATCACACATAACAGTTACTTGGGAAGACAAATGCCATCACTCTAAACGTCCTCCCCTTCCTTCTTCTTCCCCCAGCTTGATATGCTGAGCATGATGTCATATGGCATGGAATAGCCCTTTGGTCAACTGGGGTCAGCTGTCCCAGCTGTGTCCCCTCCCAACTTCTTGTGCACCCCCAGCCTACTTGCTGGTGGGGTGGGGTGAGGAGCAAAAAAGGCCTTGGCTCTGTGTAAGCACTGCTCAGCAATAAAAAAAGCATCCCTGTATTATCAACACTATTTGCAGCACAAATCCAAAACGTAGCCCCATACTAGCTACTGTGAAGCAAATTAACTCTATCCCAGCCAAAACCAGCACAGGCTTATGTAAGTATTGCAGAAATATGAAGAAGAGTATAGAAATATTGTTACCAGTGAATAACAATAATTTGATGGGTCATTTTGTTACAGGGGACATTGTACTGCACAGTATCTATACTGCAAGCAGCATTTCCTTTCTGTTCTGTTACTACCAGAGACAAGTTAATGTAGCACAGCTTGCCCTGGAATGCCTGAATAATTATTTCAAGGCAAGGTATTGGAAGGCTAGGTCTAATAGATACTACAATTGAACTCAGTCAGAGAACAGCTAGATGCATTATTGATTATGCATACCCTTCAGGGTCTTGCAGTTTGCACATCAGCACTTGCACTAAGTAATAAACCTAGGAAAGTCTTAACATATCTGTTTAAACCATCTAAGCAGAAATCATTTATTCCAGCAATTAAAAATAAATATGGTCATGAGGTTACCACAATGAAGGATATTTATTTAGTTCAGTACTTTAAGGCTTCTATTAAACATTGCATTCTCAAGATGACCTCTAGCTTCTACTCATTAGATAATATCAGACAATTTTTTATTAGGAATTGATGTTTCTTTTGCACATCAGTGCACAGTGGATAATTTGAAAAAAAATACATTGGTTAAAGAAACAGAGTATGCTATTAGTAGCCTTTGATCTGGGAAAGCTGCCAGTTTAGCTGGTGCTAATTTCGCTAGTATATAAAAGAAAGAGGCTATACCTCCACATAAGCACTATTTATCTCAATTTTATTAGGATTTTTCTTTTCAATCTGTGGAAATTTTGGCTAGTGAAATGCCTTCTCTTCACATTTAGCTCATTAGGGAATAAGCTCCTCACCCTGTATTCCTTCAGCCCACTGAGGTATTCCAAGAATTTCAACTTTTTAAGAAGGTACTTTTGTGAAGAATCTTCTCAGGCTGGGGTATTATTGTTTTCTTTTTTTGTAAATGCCCTTCTTGAAAATTGCCCTGAAGCTGTTTTCCAGGTTGGTGTTTTTTCCTCCTCCTCATCACAGACCATTATCTTTTGATGCAGGACATTTAGCCTTGAATTGATAGCCATTGCCTATGCCTGTAAAGCATGCCTTGAGAACATTAGGAGCAGGACCTGAGGATCTCAGGATCTGAGGATTTCCAACGAGATGGAGGGACATAAATTCAAGGAGTTTATTTGAACAGGGAGCAGACAGTAAAACTAAAAACTAAAACAACAAATTAGCAAATCTGCCTGGTCGCTCTAACATTTTAGCTGATGTTGAAACCTTCAGGCAGCTGATGATCAATTACTGCTCCATCACAGAGGCATTCAGGGCTAGACGATCAAAATGTCTGCTATGTGAAAGCAGCTGGACAAGTCAACTTAAGGATCAGCATAGAGATATGCTGAGAAAAAAAGTCAGCACAGCTCAACTCATTATTTGGTTGTTCTGAGGGTTAGTATTTTATTATTTGTACCACAGATGAAGTCTAAAGTTCACTGCAGTCTCAAAAAGAAATTTAATTTGCACCGTCAATATTGAAATGCCCTAAATGGGCCAATGCTTTCACACCTGTTTCTTCACTTGATCTAAGATATTTTCAGCTGTCTCCGGGATGTGTTCTTTTTCCCCTTCTTCCAGTTATTACACAGGCTGTCCCCAAAACCTACAGTCTCTTTTTTCCTACTTATCCAAAGCAGCCAGAAGATGAGTAGTGGGATTCCAGGGAAACGTGTTGCCTTGTCAGTTGAAAGAGGTCTGTAAGAAGAGAAATCACAGATGTAGCTTCCATCTTGCCATAATTGAGGAAACAGAGTAGTGGACAGACAGGGAGGAACTGAATATGGATTTGTGTTAGAAATAGTACCAATTAAAGGTTAAGCATTCACTTCAGAACATATTTCCACAAAGTGAATGTTTTAGCTGTACTTTTTTGTTATGGGTTGAGTTCTTTCTCCTTTTTGTCAGGGCTACAGGAAGCTCCCAAAAAGCACTAATGCTGGCCAGTTTGTGGGAACAGGAAAGAGAATGCATTTGAAGGGGCACAGATAGGGTAGTAAAAAACCTGCGGCATGACAGGAACAACAGTCTCCTATAGTGGTTGTGTTTGTATCTCAGACACTTTCTTTGATGGAACTTTCACAGCACATGGTACAACCCAGGACATTTAAACGTTTTGACCATGATTTTGCTATACCCTTGGAATGAGGCTCTTCAAGACTGGGTAGGAATTTTATCGAAATGGTAGGTTGTTGGGACATATAACAAAAAGAAGCACTGTAGGTAATCAGCATTGCCTGATGCCAGAAGTCAGTCCAACTATTTGAAGACTAGGAAAAGGAACATTATGTCTGTTATCGAAGACTATGTAATCATTAAAAAGCTTGTTACAAACATTAATTAAATCTGACTGTATGTGTTTGTGATATTTAAATATTGTGGTCCCATGTGAAAGGATTAGCTGAGACACAAAGAGGTGAAGGGCTTGACTTTCAAAGGTACAAAGAAGCCTAAGACATGGGTTGTCTCTTACTGGGAGTTTGACAAGTGCCTAATTACTTTTAGTGTCACTGAGGCTCTAAGGAAGCTTTTGAAAATCCCATTTGGCACCACAGGTACTAGATATTTTTGAAAATCTGGCTTCCTGTGACTTGCCTAGTGATGTACCAAGTCAGAGGTAGTCAGACTGGGGTTGAGTCTGTCTCAGAGCAGCTGCACTGATAACGTTCCCTAGCATGCCTAGAGATAAGATGTACCTTTTCAAAAGCTGATATTGGCCTGAATTGTGCCACGGAGAGTAGCTCAATTAGGGTCACTGCAGCTACCCATAGGCTGCATCTATGTGGTAACTGAGACCATGTTTTAATGTCAAGAAATGCTTGAAGCATTTGATACTTAAAAACTGTCAAAACCTGCCTTTTTACTATATTCACTGGAATGACATTGTCACTCGTATAGTAGTCCTGACTTGGGCTTGGGCTATGAGTTTCTTTGTCAATATAGTGGGACTTCATTTGTTACAGGCTACGAAGCAAATAGCTGTCAACGAGGCTTCCTTTCTGTTGCTCTACCACATCAACCCTGCCCCACAGCCCTTGCAAAGGAGTGCCATTGTCATGTACTCACACCCATTGAATCTGTTGTCTGAGATCTTGTTATGCTAAAATATGTTTTGTGTAATTGTAAGTATTTGATCTCTTCTGCTCTTAGAAGGCCATCAGAGAGACTCATCAGCTTTTTGAGAAAAGCAGGCATGCAGGTAGACTGTAGATACTGGAATACCAGAGGCCATCTGGAGTAGCTTAATGCAGAATTGCAGTGCTTGATCCACTACTTGCAGAGCTTGTCTACAGACAAGTAGATCTATCCCAGACACTTGCATCTGTACAGGCAGGGTAGCACAGCTGCTCCGTGGGGTGCAAATATCCTCAATGTAGTGAAGACTTCTATGATAGAGCCAGAAACCTAATTTCCAAGTCTTTTCTTTGGTTTCTGTGATTTCTGCATCAGCAAAAAACCACAAAACCTCTGAGCACTGTTCAACTGTGAATTAAAGAAGAGGGCGGACAGCCCTTGATTAACATTTTAACAGAGCTTTTGGACAACATTTTATACACTCTGTGCTATCCAGCTGGAATCTGTTTGGTGTGCCCCCAAATCCGCTTGATAATGAGCTCATAACAATTTGTTGATAGCAGACTGGCTGATTCACAAGCTGCTTGTCACCATTTCATAAGTGATATACGAGTCACTGATTTAAATAAATTCAATATAAGAAATATTGGGGAGCCAACAAATCTGACTATTGCTTATGAATCTAACCCAACAGCTCCTGTACTGTCATTCTGCTTTTTCACATTTTGCTGAGACCATCTTCTTAGAATTTACTGTATATGCAAAATCATCAGTGCAAGCAAGATGGTAATCGGAGCATAAAACAGACACATGCACTCTCCTATGTATTAATAAGTTAGTGGGGGTGTGAGAAAAAGAAATGGAAAATAAAATAGGCCTCAGATAATGCCAAAATGACAGAAGTGATGTAATGCTCAAATTATAGTTCTTTGAAGTAGGCTCTGGGTGAACTAAATGCATAGCACATGGCAAAAAATGTGTGGCAACTGTTGTGGTAGAATTTGTCTTGATTAAGGCTCCATATGAAAAGATAAATCTTCCTAAGTAGGAATAGGAGTTCAATGAATTGAAGCTAAATATTCAGCATGCCATTTGAGTTCAGGAAGTGAACTAAACATGAGTTTGCATAATGTATTAGAAACCACTGTATTGCATTAGGAAAATTCACGATGTCTACATACTTTCTGAAAATAAGATATAGCTGTGGCTGAACTCACTGTTAAAATTTTAAAAAATCAAAATTGTATTTATTCAGAGTGTGGTCTTAGCATCATTAAAATGTATTAAGAGCGCTTTGTCACTTTGCAAGGCCTGGGTTGTGTTTCTGACACCATTTTTATCATCCCTATCTAGAATACACTAGTACTGTGGGGGCATAGCAGAGAATGAAGTTTCCAAAGTGAATTCAGTAGGAATTGACTTGCTCTTGCTGACCAAACAAATGGTGAAAACCTGCTTTTATTGACTGTAGCTTATAAATGGGTTAATCCTACGTGAGTAAATGATTTAACCAAAAATACTTCATATGAAGTAGGTAAGTGTAAGCCCTTAATTAAAAAAAACAAAACAAAACAAAACAAAAAAACAACACAGAAACCCCACAATGATTCATCTATATACCTTGAACAGCAGGACCAAAGCTGGCACAGCTTCATACCTGCTGCAAACCTGTTGCCTATGAATCACAGTAGAACAGATTTTAGTCCAAATGTTTAATATCCATAATATATGCTAATTGATATGACTATTTTTCCTATTACCTGGAGGAATTATATCTAATAACTGCATCAGCACTTTGTAGCTGATAATTATGTACGTAACAGGACATCTGAGGCTAGTCATACATTTTGCAGTCAGTTGTGTAGGCAAGTAGAACTGTATTTACCCTGTCACTGCCTGGAGGCCTTGACACTTCCAGAGGTTTCATTTTTTGTGTTGATGTAATTCATGGACTCTTGGACGTTTTCCATTCTTTATGAAGGAGTGATTATTCTCCCACCTGCTCTTCAGAGTCATCTATTAGCTGGTCTGATTTTAATAAAAAAAGTTCTGCATCTTTGTTAATAGTACCGGAGGCACTTGGTTGTTGAAATGCATAAATTAAAAATTAACATGTTGCTGTTCATCCCCCAACAAAGTCAGGAGACTTACATACGCTAATTCTCTATATGTATGTATTTGGTGCCTTAAAACATAAACTTGGCATTGGGGGAAACAAGCAAATAGAAATAAATAATGTTTTGTGCTCTTCCATAGGGTTTTGGGGTCTTTTGTGGTCACATTAGTGCAAGCTTGTAAATTTTATACTCCAAACCATTATTTAACAAGGGAGGACACTGAAGTAGAGCATTTGGTAGAATATACTAGTAAATGAAGATTTGAATTTTGGCTAATTCAGAATGTGTAGGGTGCAACTTTTTCCTCCTGTAAATCAGCACAGTTCTATTTAATTTAGTAGAGTCACCAAATTTGAGATGCCTAGTAATATAACCTTAAATTTTTAATTATTTGGGAATCCTGCTCCTCCATACTCCTCCATTCCCCAAATAGCAATAAGTCCACCACTGCAGACAAAATCAGAATCTTTGCTCAGGGTGGTGCTGGCTGTCAGAAGGTGCTGGCTGTCCGTCACTGTGGGTTTGGGTGCTCTGGGTGTGCCACCACCCATACTCCTCTTCTGCCCCACTCATGGCACTCAGGATGCAGAGGCAACATCCAGCTACACACCCCTATTTCTCCTCAGCTGTGGTCCCAAGAAGGTCCAAATGGCTGTGGACCTTCAGGAGATGACAGCCTCCTTGGCACATACCATTGGCTGCAGCCAAGCTGGAGAAGAAGCATCCAAGGTTTTATGCCCAGGGGTCTTGCACAGTCAAAAGAAAATGCTGTTTTGTTTCTAAACCAGCAGCAGCAACAAAGATTAGAGCCCAGTGACATGCTCAGTGCATATGTGTGACAAGAACAATATGCCAGTTCTTAATGAGAAGCAGAAATTTTTGGCTGTAACAGTACTGTAAGATTTTCAGGACCTTACAGCCACTTTTAACATGAGAGGAGTATGTGATATTTTTCTTTGTCTATAGCTACAAAAGTACACACATATATCAAAAGTAAATGTGAAAGAAGGGAGAAATGATGCATGCATAACAAAACAGACGGTGTGGTGATGACAACTTGTAGGCTACATATTGAATTTATTTAATTTAATAGACAATAGCCTGTCCTAATATTTTAAGCCAACAAAGTCTTCCCTGGCTCCCAAATGTTTGCTAAAATAACTTTTTTTCCTTGTTAATTTCCAGTTCTTGGCTGCATTTTGTGCTAATTTCAAACATATGTCATACACAAAATATGTTAATTTTGAAAGCCAAATCTGGCAGGAGATGATTGTAGAACTGGCATAGAGAGGTTTGGGACAAATAAACAGTCAAGCTCAAAGCTGGAAGAATGCATTTACAATCGACAAAGTGTATTTTTTTTTAATCTTTTACAGTCAATTCCATGTGCATAGAGGCAAGAATAATCAAAAAAAGGCAAATGGTCTGTGATAAAATTTCAGTATGAAACAAAAACACCTTTAATTTAGGCTTCTGTTGCATTTTAATATATCTCATAAAAATTTAAAAAATCGGAGTTCAATGGTTAACACAGACCTTCTGGTCCCTAAATACTGTAGATAAAAATTATGGTAATTGAAATGTGATGGTTTTTATGATACATATTTAGACTTTACTGGAACAGTTGTTAATGGAACTGGCTATAGGAAGGCAGTGGGTTGTTACGATTTTTGAAAAAGTCCTATAGATTGCCATCAGTTGGAAACAGTTGCACTTCATTTGTTTAGTATGCTGCTTTGCAGAAGTGATATCTTCTCAAACACACTCCATGAAGTATTCAAAGTTAAAAATAACTGAAATCTCTCACTCTCCTCAGTACTGATCTCCATATGAGTTTGACCCAAAACTTACGGAATTTCACAGTCTAGGTTTTCATTTTTGCTTCTTAAAGATATTTTTACATGTGGGACGAGGTAGGTATGCTTAATTCACAAATTACTACTGCACATATATGTACATATATATTTATTGAGCTGATTGTAGCAGTAGTACTTAGTATTGCTTAATACACATAGGTATTTTAACACACAGAAATTTGATAATGATGGACTAAATTCTTAAAGGTAGATCTCTAAACAAAAATAAATATAGCTGCATACTAAAGTGCAAAATTTTCTCAAAAGAATGTAATAATAAAGTGTAAG
Organism: Nipponia nippon; assembly: GCF_047370975.1. Classification (NCBI taxonomy): domain Eukaryota; kingdom Metazoa; phylum Chordata; class Aves; order Pelecaniformes; family Threskiornithidae; genus Nipponia; species Nipponia nippon. Next base: position 33,846,394 of record NW_028262402.1, read on the forward strand.
AGAGTGCTATAAGGAGAGACAATAGAAATCTAAAGATAAGAATACAACCTTAATTCTGTCCTTTTAGTTGGATGCATAACAAACTGAAATTATATGAGTATTTGTCCTTTATCCTATCTTTTCTACTTCTTTAGTTAGAATTTCTTTTCTATATGATTTGAGCATATGTGTTTCTTAAAGTTCTGAATGGGAACAAACACAAACTTGTTAAAATTTTCCTTGGTTGAACATTCTGAAAATTTTTAGTAAGAAGTACTGATGATGTCAAGCATCACAAAATCTATGTCTGATGTTAAATTATATAAATATATTACAAATTGTAGTATAAAAGTAAAAATGTGAAACAAAATGATAGTCTAAAGTAACATTTTTACAGTGTGGAAACAACATTTTCTGTCATTATACAAAAGTGAAAACAAATAATTTTTTAAGTAAAACAAAACTTTTTTTTTCTGTCAGAATGTTTTGACTTCCTTGAGACTACATTTTTAGGCAGAAAACTATTGCATTCTGTAAAACAATTGCCCACCTCTCACCTAAACTAACCTATGATCCCCTTAGAGAGCAATGTTATGAATAACTTCTGTAGGTGGGCAATTCCAGGCTTATTTCTGCTTATAGTGGTTGATTTTCCCAAAATGCTGAAGAATAAATCACTGCAGATCTTCCGACTGAACAAAGGGAGAAATAAGGTACAAAAGAAATGACTGACAGAAAGATTGTCAGGCTTCTTTGGTGGTTGATCTTGCTACTGATGAAAAACAAGACCGGACAACATTGTGACTTTTAACATAAAGAAATTTCTGCAAAAATCCTGTTGGAAGATGGCAATTGGAATACATCTACTTATTTTGGAAATCTATAGAAAGAATTACCTTGCAATCAGGTACCATAGGATGTTTACTTCTGGATCATATATTATACATTAAAAATAAGGTTATAGCCCTGGACAATTTAAAAAGAAGAAAAAAGAGAAAAAGTTTAAGTAAGCTTTAATACATAAAATGTATGGGATGTAGAAATAAGATTGAGAAGACCTAAAATATGCTTCACTGTAACTCTGGATGTTTTAAAAATTATACCAATAAAAGGTTCTCCCTGCAGACTGTTGAGACAGTTACTTAGGGACATACTGCTTGGATAAGAATAATACATATACTGATCCTTGAACCATAACCATGAATTGAAATAAGGCAATAAAAGTGGAATTCATCTTATGTACCTTTAACTACCCAGGAGTTTAGGCCTTTTAGACTCCTGTGTGCGCAAGGGAAGGAAACAGACCCCTCCATAAGGACATTCATCCTGTCTCTCTTGGATAGCTATCCTAGATGCATGAATTGCTTCTGGAATTTTCATTTTCTCCTTTAAATGTGAGAAGATAAGTTAATAAGGTAATAAGAAGAGACCAGACAAGTAGCACATGTCAGCCATCTATTGCAGAAATAAATAGAATTGCTAGAGGAATGTCCTGTCCAGAGGGACTGATCATTTGCAAGTGGGGAAGAAGAAATTTACAGCCAGTTAGGAAAACTAGAGAAAAAACTTTCCACTTGAGCTTTGCTTTCAGGACTCAAGAAAAGATTTAAGTGGTTTAGCATTGAATTTGTGGACTGTGGAAATAGCAATAGAATTGTTCCTGGCTAGACAAAAGTTTGTGTATTGACCAGTTCTCTGTCTACACATACTGAAAATGCAGTTCTTCATACTCTGATACGGTCTGCAAACAATGAAGGGTAATGGCAAAACAGAAGGAATCAACAGACAAAAGCATAGTGGCCTGTATCATGAGAGTATGGATGAAGCTTTTGCTGTCCTTAGGCAGGGGTCAATGGAAATGACATTCAATACTCAGAATAAATATGGAGAGAGCTCGGCTATTCTTCTGTTAATTCAATGTAAGTTATTCTTTTCTATATGGAACTTATTTTTCTTTACTCAACTTAATTGGTCTCTTGTTCTTTTGCAATTTGCACTCAGAGGTAAACAGCAGTTAAGTTGTATCTTCAGCAAGAGATCCAACTCAAAATGAAAAAAAAAAAAAACCAAAGTTTTTTTTTTCTTTACAAGAAGGAAAACACATGAAACTTGAGAAAAAATAGAACTTAGCTGGCCTTGTTAATCTGACACTTTATAGAAGGAAAAAATATTACAGAAGTCAGATTTGTCACAGCTTGGATTTTAAGCTTACAGAAATGATTGGTAGTATTTACACATTTATATTTGGATAATACATATCTTCTCAGAAAAGAAGTTCATAAAAATCCTGTTACACCAAAGAAAGAGTTAAAGCAGAATTTTAGTTTACAACTGATTTAAAATAAGATCTTGATCCCATGGACATTTATTTCAGAAGCTGAACTTTACTCATGGGAGTGAAAATACTATGCATTATAAACAAAACTGGTAGCCCTGCCAAGTATCAAGGCTGTCCAAAAATTCTTATTACTAAGCTTTTCTCATTTGCTTGTATATTTGTTAAAATTCAACCAGATGGGCTGAAATTTTCACACTGAAAGTCCATTGCAGAGTGATCTCATTAGTTTGTTTCTCATCATTTCACTGAAAGAAGTTCAGACATTTGCAGTGTTTCAGAAGATTCTCTTTTTGCATTAAAAGAATGGTTAACATTCCCTTTGAGAAGCTTCATTGTCCCCATTTTGGAGCAGATGTTTGAAGCTGGGACTTGAGAAAGTCTACTATCCCTTGGAAAAGGCAGACTTTTATATTAGGAGTGTAAAGCAGCATAGGTAAGGATTGCATATTCAGTTTTAAATCTGGGACTACATAACTGTGTGTTTAACTTCACAGTCTTAACAATTTTTTTACCATTAATGTTGCCATGTTTTTTTATTAAATATATAGAAAATGGGGTTGTGTTCAACAGTTCCATGAGTAGTTCCTAGAATGTACAGCTGGATCTTCAGGAAGAACTAGACTTTGATGAACGAAATATCAAGAGGGTATCTGCTTAGAGATTTGCAAGATATTATTTTTCCTCCAAAACCTGTGATCTTTCAGGAATGTTAAAAAATCATCTGTTAATTTCATAGTCATTTACTGCCATACGAAAAATTACCCTCCCGACTTTATTGAAAACACTACTTCAAAGCTAAATACAAATCATTATGCAGCAATGAGAAGATAGTTCATAAAATAAAAAATAAGAATTTAGCAGTCCTATCTTTACTGATTCAGACTGAATCAATTTTTTAATCCCCTGTAAATATGTATCAAGATTAGTTAGCATGCGAGAAAATACTGAACAGATGAAATTTTCTGTTCCTTGTCAGTACCAGCGTTGTTGACAAAAGAAAGCTTTTTGACAGTGTAGAATAGGTTTTTATTTGGCCAACTTTATACGCATTTAAGTGTGTAATTAATTTTTTTCATGTTATGAACACATTTGACATCAATGGAAAAATATCATTAATAGAGAGCAATCAGTGATCTTTGAATTTCAAATAGGTTCCAAGCAAAGGTGACAGGTTTTCTATTTACACATTTTGCAGGTTATCCTCTGTCAGAAACCTTGTATAAAACAAATAGCGTATAAATTACTTTAGAAAGAAATTAATAAAATATCTTCATGTATATTCAATTAGATGTAATTTGTACATCTTTAAAGGTACAAAATATTTTTCTATGATGACGTTCCCACAAACCATTATATCAGCATTATATCAAGACAACTTTTACCCACAAGCTTCTGTCAAAAATTGTAACTTCTCCTGTTCCAAAGAACCTAACAAACTTCTTAATACTGTGCTGTATTTGGTATATTATAAATGCATATTGTATAAGAGATTTCAATATGCCTATATACGCATTGTACATATTAATTCGTGCATATCTGTGCATATGTAATATGATGTAATTTGGCAGTTAATCTTCCAAAAAATGATTCTACTTGCAAAGACTCTATTCCTACTTTTATCTCTGCCTTTCTTACTCTTTCTCTTTCTTTAAAGTCTGTTTTTTAAGCCTACCTCTGTATGTCCTTAATCCGGATAGCATTACTGATGTCTGATAAATGGGAAAGGTTCTGAAACTCTCACTTAAAAATTATGAAGATTATAATTTATTTGTTTTAATTCTTCTTTAATAAGGATTTATTTATTTAAAAAGAAATACAATTTACTACTTTAAATAAAATCAAGGATTTTGTCAACTCTTGATTTTAACTGATTTTTTAAATTCTATTTTTCTGGGGGGTTTTATGTTCGTAAGTAGCACATAGATAGCATCTACAGCTCTTCCAATTAACTACATTTTACAGTTATTCCTTTTGCAAAGATTTCAGCTTGCTGTGTTGCACAGTGGAATGGTGCTCCCTTTACATACTACCTGTCTAAAACATGTATTTTTGTCATTGGACCTAAAAGGAGTCAAGGATCATAAATGTCGTTTACAAACTGAAGCACAGAGAGCAGAAGTGACATGACTATAGCAGAACAAGATTAGATCTCAGGACCCCATTCATGGACCATTCTATTTTAAGGTACATTGCTCAGTTCCCTCTAAAATGGCATTTGTTCTGAGGATTTTGCAGGGACAGCACAGTACTGACAGAGCAGGATTAGCACTGAGAAAAGTATTGTCTTCATTCTTTTTTGTGCCAGGAGGAAAACTATGGAGATTTTTCAGTCATTTTCTGTATGATTTTATGGCATCAGGGGTGTGTTTCTCCCTAAAACTCTGTAATAATATTCTTTAGATGTATTAATGCCATCTATTTTCTTTTAAGGGTGTTATTAACTTTAATGGAACTAAACAACTGCTTAAAGTTACACATACGCTTAAGTCCCTAAAGCATCAGATCCCTGATCATCTTTAATGTTATACTGATGTTAGTTAGAGCAGAAGTCAAAACAACCACGTACAGAAAAATGCAAGTTTCCCCCAAGACTGAAACAAAAAAGCTGTCTTGCAAATACACTCCTGCTCATTGTTTATATTTGCTAAACAAAATAAAACTAAAGAACACCAAAGAACTAATGGAAATTTTGAACAAGCCTTACTTTCCAGGGCGTGCTTTTGGGAATGCTGAAATTAAAACGGCTTTTGATAGAAAGTTTAGTTTGGCGGAAGCTTGCTATTATGTGAAGTAGTACTACATGAGTTTGAAACAGGCCTGCTATTAAATGTACAGCATGTAATTGCAAATAACAGAATTGAAGTTCACTCAAATCTGCTTTAGCTTCTTAAAGAAAATATAAGAAGTTAGAAACTTAACGGATTGTATTTTGCTTTTAGGTATAAAGCCATGGAAACTTTTTGGAGGCTAATAGGTTCATACAGTCAGATCTGAGGGAGGAATTTGACCACTGAACCTACCCATGTACCAAACCAGTTAAAAGTGTGTTTTTGTTGCATGGGAGGAAATGTTTGTGTAAGCAGTGCAGCTGCCAGCTGATAATTCATATCACAGTGTTGGTGTTCAGAAAGTGTACAGAAGGTGAAGAATGCTACCAAATGTGCAACAGGGGCTGTCATTAAACACCAACACTGAAAATTTTCACACCAGTTCCTGCCTACCTGAAGTGAAAACTACGTGTGTGTAGGGGAGGATTCATCACTCTCATGAGGTTCGCTTGAACTCTCCTGTGTGTGACAGCTGAAGTACAATGCATGCAATAAAAACATCCCCTCCATACACCCAGCACAAGGCTTAGTGGCCAGATGGGTGCTGTGAAGCAGCCTGTCCACCAAACAATACCTGGACTGGGGAATTGGTGCACTTGGGCTTGCCACCCAATTGACTGTTAGTCCCATCCTGCTTTACCAATGTGTTTTACAGGTGCTTAACTTTTGTCCTAAAAGCCAAGGTAAATGAAATCTATATCAACTGTGAGATGAAATCCAAATTGTAATTTATGAAAACAATGGGGTCTTGAAAGGCTTTCATTTTTCTTTGACTTCTCCAATGTTTTACATTATACTTCACAGACATAGGGTTTGGTGGTCAGCTTCAATAGAGGAGCTTTTGTGAGGTCCTTCCCAGATTGTCTCCACCCTTGTCATTGTCATCCATTAAAACATATAAGCTTAAATCAAAACAATAAACAGCAAACAAACAGCTGCAACCATTTAACATATCGCTCCTATTTCCTTGCTGGGTAGTAGGATTGCTGAGAGATTGAAAGATTTGTTTATTAAAGAATTTTGAGATTTAAAAACCTGTCTTTCTTATGAAAACGAAACATTTAAAATTTCCTAGCTAAGGAAAAGCTTTCCCTCCCATCCTTTAATTTAAAAAAAAAAAGGCATTGTTTCAAGTTTTTAAAAATACTTTGTTTTCATGCTGATTTCTTCTAGTTCATGTATTTTACATTAAAAGAAAGTCATTGCAAAATAAAAAACAGAAATTACAATTTCAGAGTGTTAAAACAAGATATTTCTCAGACAAATAAAGTATTTGTTCTTATGTTTTATTTTGAAATACAATTCTGACACAGTATCTGTGGCAATCCACCTCTGTAAAGTATTCTGATATAGGGTTCTGTAGAAAATTTTTGTCTTGCTTTTCTTTTTGATATGGACATGGATAATACATGTTTCTCCTGTGGTATGTTTTTAAAAGTTATTATCCATATGAAAATTACCACATTCGTGTTATTTGTGTTATACACTCTGAACCAAATATTTTTCAACTTTTCATCTACTGATCAGAAATATTGTTTTGAATATTTCAGAAATGCTCCATTGCCATACAGATCACATGAAATTTTTCCACTTCCCATATGAACACTGAGAACGAACACTTTAAATAATCTGGATTCGTCCTCTCACTTCAAGGAGAAATAGCAGCTGTTCCAGACGTTAGTCATTCCTAAAAAGCAATAGATTAAGCTTAGCTTTTATTCAAAATGTGGAACTCCCTGTGAGTCACATTTACGCCCTGCTGCTAGAGTGGAGGCAGAATAAATGTTCCTTACTAAACAGGTAAAGGAAAAAGAAAAGCTTTAAAAGTTTGAGAACAAAGAGGGAGCAGATTTCTGTATACAATGAGTGAGTTTTACATCTGATTGTGGTTTAGGGTTGCCAAGTTTCAATCAGAAACATTGTCAGGTCGCTGAACTCCAGATAAGTATATATATGTTCTTCAAAGTGAGTAGAAAAGTCTCACTCTTTCTCCTGCTATAGCTTATACAAGGAAATAGGTCAAAGAACTAAAATCCCAGCTAGTGTGCAAAAGCATGCTTTTATTATACTTGTATTTTTCCAACATGATCTCAGTGCAGTGAGGAAGAAATTTGTATGAGAACTGAGGTCACTAAATGTATGGCAGGTTTTAAGTTCTACTTTAAATGGTTTCATATGTTTGTCAGAATTTGGGTTACTTAAGAAATAACCAGAAAGGAAATAATCAAGGACATGATAGGTCTCTCTAATTCTCCCCCTCCCTTGCTTCCCTTCCGTTTCTGATGTTGGGATTTCTTTCCTTTCCTTACCCCATTCATGCTCTGTAGTCTGCTAATGCTGAGCGCTTCCTTCATTTTTTTCCCTTCTGATTTTTTCTGGCTACCATTCTCTGAGTTTAATAGGTTTGGGGTTTTTTTGAGTTGGTTTTTTTTGTGTCTACTAATAGTTCTAAGGTAAAAAATCATTCCTTTGGACAGTAATAGAGATGATGCTATCCTTCTTTATATGGTCAACAGTTGCTCCTTAGTTTTAAATAAACAAAGGATGTTGGAAGGAAAATATAAAAATGTAGTACACTGGCTTTCTTGCCATATACAATTTATGGAATATATGCATTTTGATGCATTGTATATATGTTATAGATAACTATGTACAATTATAGTAGGTATTATATTGATACTTATATGCATATATTACTATATTTGTTGTATGGGCTGTTTAACTGTATAAAATATATTAATATATGTATAAATAGATACATCAATAACAGCAACTATATATTTGTCACAGAAACTAAAGCATGATCATGTTCAGAAAGTGTGCAAAACCTATTTCTATATTTATTTAGGTCTCAGTTGTCATGGTACCCTGAAGAGTTAGTCTATAAGCTCAGAATGACCATAAAAACAGAATTATGGGAAATATACTTAAGCTATACGGGATCCTGGGAAGTTCATTGCTGTTTTTTGCAGGGGTACCATTTATATGAAGCTCGCATAACTCAGATGCTGAAAGGTGAAATAAAGCTGCAAAATACCTGTTAACGTTGGTCACGTGCATTAGGTCCACACATGAATTTCCAACTCCGGGATGGTTTGACTAATGCTGCAGTAAGTTTTACACCTTCATTTCCTCCTCTGTGGTTATGACATTATTGGATATCACTTTATGAATTGTTCTGCTACTATCTCACCCATTTAAATTTTTATTTTTGGGGTACTGAAGACACAAACATGCACAGATTTCACCCACATGATTTTTTTGAAGTTAGATTTAAGACTAAAGGGACGCAGCATTATTGCTAAATGTACTGAGAATTGCTGCAAAGCTGTTAGCAGTGAGATAAGAAACCTACAGAAAACCGTTAAAAAAAAAAATACCAAAAATGTCAAGAACCTTAGGGTCCATTTAAAATTTCTTTTTGAATACTGCTTTTAAGCTATTTTTTGTGTGCCTGCACCACAGTACTACTTCAAACATGAATATTTGGATTTAAAAATCAAATTGGGGAAAAAAGTGCATAAAGTCAAATGCAAAATTAAAGCACAGGCAAGTTTGGTTTAATATCATTCGAAGTTCATTAACTATATAGCTATCATTGGCTATACGATACCGTCTATCAAACTTTATCTTACTGTATGTGTCACAAATAAACACAGAATAAAATCATCACAACTCCTACAAGGAAGAATTCATTACAGACTTGGTATAGGTTGTTAGTATTAACTTCAATTTATAATAAGTAAGAGAGAAAAACAGTCTTGTGACTGAAAGTCTATATCTTGTAGATGTTCTGTATTTAAACATTTCATGTGAAGCTCTGTTATGACTGAGGAAGAAGGCCTGATAAAGAAGCATGATTTTCTGTGTTCTGATTACAGTTCAGATCGGGTAATTTCTTACACAAGGAAAGACGAGATCAAGACAAAATTCAGTGGAATCATTCACCATGTCTGATCACAGATTTTACCTGTCAGAAAGATTCAAGAATTGTCTAAAGCGAGCTTTGGCTGTTTGTAGGAGGAAAAGAGAGAAAGAGGAAGGAAAAGAGAGAGAATGAACATTGCCAGTTATATAGCAAAAATAAGGGGGCATGGTTTTGCTCACATAAATATCTGCTGTGCAGAAATGGAAACAGCATTTCCCGGCACTACAGTGCAAAACCAAAAATCTACAGATCTGAGTGAATTTGGATTATACCTTGATTTAAAAAACTAGACAGACAAAAAGGATATGATTACCATATTATTCAGTGGCAAATGGAAGGAAGCAGGGGCAAGACTATTTAATGCTTCCGATTAGCCTAGAAACAAAGTTGCTCAGTTTGTGAGCCATCAAGCTTGTGAGGTGATGGTTACTCACTCATTTTAGTGGGAAGTGACCTTCTAGGCCTACTGAATGCTGGCTGGTGATGGTTTTGTCATACTCACACATGCTTATAACTATTTACTCTGTGTGTGTTTGACAGAGAGTTCATCTGGACTGATGAAAATGTATTTCTTTTCAATACTTTCCAACATAAAATCATTGTTTAGAGAGCATTTTCCTGAGTAATTATGACTTTGTTAGTTTGGGTTGTAACTAACTCAATTCTCTATCCAGAAAAAGTGAAGGCATATTTTTCAATGTACTGGAAGACATATAATTTTCCCTACCCTGGACAAGTTCCCTGCAGATCAAAAATTGCTGTTCTGAAAGGAATAAAGAGATTAGGACAGACCTTCTTTGTTGGAGGTGAGAGCTCTGTCGAGCACTAGTTCATGTCAAACTCCTGTGAAATTATATTAAATGCTCTCTTAAAGAAGGGTAGGAGCAATAGCAAGACAGGAGTGAAAGAAAGTACAACTATGTCAGGTTTTGCTCTTCCTATTTCTGATCTCATTAAAATCTGGTGTAGATGACAACCTAACTCAACAACCAAAAGATAAAATGAAATATCAGTGTTCCAGGTGTATACAGCTAGTACCTTAAATTGCTGAGCTCTCTGGAGACCATAGCTTTAACATCATTTTACAGGTGTGGAGTTGGGAGGTCATATTTTCTTTCCTTCACAGCTGTGCATTTGCTTTCTCTCATACCCTGTAAAAGCATGATAGACTAGACAGGCAATACTAGGCAAAAGTATTGTCAATTTTGAGCTGAATTCAGGTTTAGATTCAGACATCCAGACAAATATTCAAAGGGTTTGGTTCAGAATGTTGTCAAAGTGTAACATCAGCAATAGTTGGGATGAAGAAGCTCAAGCTTATCCTTAATTCTCAGCTTATTTATTTGGACACAAAATGTTTGAGATATTTGACTATGTTGCAGATATTCTGCTTGGAATTGTGCAAATGTTTAGAAAATCTGGTATTACAGTCTTGATACTTTTCAAGTCATGTAATTTGGCCTTGCAGCAGCACTGATGTGTCATTTTCATGAAATCCAGTTCTACATTTTTCTATATGTCCAACAAACACATTTTACCACTTTTAAAAAAAATAATTCTTCAAGATTTCCTTGGAAAGGCATTCTTGTAATTTCTTTTAAGATGACACAGTTAAAGTGTTTTATACATGCTGCATGAATAACAGTGCATTTGCTTTTTCTGAACAGTACAAATGATTCTGAGTAGTTTGTGTGAGCTGATTACACCAGAGTTTCAGACCCAAGGTGGCCTACAGCATGTGTGACATACTACAAATAAAAGGTGGGTGGCCTGTATTTATAATTTTAGCTGTTGCTGAAACACATTACCGTAGATAGAACTGCAAGGAACTGCAAAGTGATTAACTGACAGTGGGAAGTATAACATTTATTTAAAACTAGTACTGTATTCACAGTTGCCTTGCACAGGGACTTTGATGCATATGCCAAGGTTATAATAATAACAACACCTAAGGTCCATTTACTACAAGGCTGAGCAGTCACATTTCCTGTTCAGTTTGCATGAAACTCAGTTTTTCTACTAGCAATGAGACTATTGATGTTGCTGACACTATGAATAGAGTCCTGCTAATTGCTCACAGGCATTTTCATCAGTCTTCTTTTAAAGCAGAGACGCTGTTCAAAGACTGGCACTCATAGGCTGTGGATACATAAATGTGAAACTTGGTACACGCAATGGGTGCTGTAAGTTAGGGTGAATAAGTGTAAGTGTACACAAACATGGAACAAAATTCTAAAAATGTACTATGGAGTGCAAAAAGTTTATAGTTCATTATTTAGTTATACTTGCACAAACAATGAGACTGACATTCGTTTCCTATTCAATCCATATCAGATTAAATTGCCTTGGAAGTCCCAGAAATTCATGAAACTAAAAAACTGGAAAGATATCAAGCATTATGCTTGTTAATGAATCCAGAATTGCAACGAGTTCAATATTCCCTTATTTTATATTGTTTATCCTGAATTTCCAAACATCCTCCCCTTAGGACACCCTAAAGTAAATTTGACTTAAAAATACTGAATTTTATAAATAACTAATTGGGGGTCTTTGTTTATTTTTTGACTCATGACTTCTGACATTAACTTTTTGAACTTTTATCCATAACCTAGAAGGCTAGCAACTTGTTATATTTTTAAGCCATGGTTCTAATAGAACAGATTTTTTCTAGGATTCTATATGAATCTGGGGTTTAAAAGCACCTCAGTGCATTACAGCACTAGTGATAAGATGATGAGCTGACAACGGGTTGACAATGAGTTGGTAATGCAGTGTATATAACCAGCAGTCTTGCACTGTGAAGCGATGTGAATAGAGCCACAACAGCATGGTAGCTCACCAAAGCTAATACAGCAATAGGTTTGTTGTGGGCTACAAGATGCTAGGGTCCTCCCAATGACACCCATGAGCACACTCCCAGTAAGGTTTCCCCATCTTTATATGTCTGTTATGTAGGCCTGTCTTACCCCATGACCCAGTACGGATGGAGGAGATGGCCTAACGACAGTGATTGTTGTTAGATGTTTTTGTTGCATGACTGAAACTTTTAAACAGTACACCATGAATAACTATTTTAGGCAATCTTTGTATTGTGTATATTAACACATTTGTTTATAAGTGTATTTCTACAAGGAAGAGTCGTTCTCAAAATCTTTGTATAAACAAAAATCTGTTCTGTGAGCATTCCCAAATAGGAAGCATAAAAGAGCCATGGACAAAATGAACATGTAGACAAAAATGAAATGCCTGTTTACTCAGTATTCCTAAAGACCTACTCAAATACCAAAAATGCATGTACCTGGCATTCAAAATAAATGCCAACATTATAGTATTCAACCAGACAAAAAGAGAGTATAGTTAAGAATAAACATGCTCGGGTTTATTGTGATTTCAGCGGTACTCACTTGTCTTGGCTGTTCTTCCAGATTAGATAAACTGAGGATGTATAGAAAATCTTATAAGAAAGCCTTATCTTTAGATTTTCAGATCAGAGAGGTTTGGATAAGCTTTGAATGAATAATTAACCTCACCAGACATCTGAATCTAAGCAAAATGCTGAGTCTTTTGAGGTTTACATATGACTACATACGAATACAGGCATAGGAACTTGTTGGATTAATATGGGTACATAACTTCTAATATTTACACTGATTTATCAGCCTGTCAGGAAACTGAGAAGTGGCACATCTTTTCCAGAAATACTAACCTGACTACATAGCATAGTTATCTGTTGTTAAGGGGTATGTTGAGTCTTAGGGACTTCTTTTACGTGCTTACAACATCTAGGAGCTGTTTTGTAGATTCATTTTCCAAATATAAACTATTACAAGAAAAAACATTCTGCCAGATATTCCTCCTAATTAATTTTTATTCGACAGATGCTCTAGAACTTAGGTGTCACTGAGAGTGAACTGATTTGAGCTGAGTCAACAAACTATTGTTTATTTTTATCCTGAAACGTCTTTCATTTTTTAAACTGTAACTGTGATTTCATTCCTTACATATTGTTTATTTAACTGCAGTTTAATTAAACTGCTTTCCTACACATTGTACTTGTCCAGACTGTTAACCACTATGTGATTTAAAATACAAATACAAATTTAAAAAGTCATGCACAATTACCTTTACAGAATCCTTTATGTTGTAAACACAACAAATGTATTCCACATCAAAGCATAAACCTGAATAGTGTAAGTTAGTCATGGATAATGCCTGATAAGTACTAGTTGGGGATCAACTGTTTTGGTGCTTAATTCTTGTTTTATATTAAACTCATCTAGTCTAATAATAGTTGCATCGCCAAAAGGTGTTTCTTTTCAGTTTGGATGTGGATTTCAAATGTACTTGAATTTCTCTGCTTGAGAAATTTGCTGTGTAATCCACCAGAAGCAGGAAGGTATTAGTAGTCTAATAAAGGCATGAAATTGTGACATTGTGAATTATTTGGCATAAATTTATACCATGCTCTAAGAATTGGGAATTAAGCTCTCTCAGTAAAGCTCAGCTTCTCTGGATCTCATTGTTTTCTATGCAGCTTCTTCCTTTTGGTATCACAACTAACAAAATCATTGTACCTGACTGCCTGTTGAAACACAGTAGTTGTCTTAGGTGTTTCCAATTCTAAAGTAACTCACCTGTCACAACTGCTCTGCACCAATCTTTCAGTCTCTAGCAAAGGAAAGCTAAAGAATATGAGAAGAGACAATGATGAAAAACTCTGTATTACAGCTCTCCAGGAAAGAAGCTATTTGTGAAATGCGGTGAATTGTGACAACTGACGAGACACCCTTCTCCACGTCAACATTTTGCAAAGCACAAAGGTAACTAGCAAATTACCTACCTAGACTTATGTAAGGCCTTTGATATGGTCCCCCACAACATTCTTGCTGCTCAGCTGGAGAGATATGGGACTGATGGATGGACTGTTAGATGGATAAGGAATTGGCTAGACGGCCACTTCCAAAGAGTTACAGTCAATGGCTCAGTGTCCAAGTGGAAACTAGCAATGAGTGGTGTCCTTCAAGGGTCTGCACTGGGACAAACACTATATCTTCATCAATGACATAGCTAATGGAATTGAGTGCACCCTCTGCAAGTTTGCAGATAACACCAAGATGAGTGGTGCAGTTGATTTGCTAGAGGGAAGGGATGCCATCCAGAAGGACCTGGACGAGCTTGAGGAATGGGCCTGTGTGAAGCTCACAAAGTTCAACAAGACCAAGTGCAAGGTCCTGCAACTGGGTCGGGGCAATCCCCAACATCAATACAGACTGAAAGATGAATAGATTGAGAGCAGCCCTGCAGAGAAGGACTTGGGGATACTGGTGGATGAAAAATTGGACAGGAGCCCACAATGTGTGCTTGCAGCCCAGAAAGCCAATTATTTCCTGGACTGCATAAAAAGAAGCATGGCTAGCAGGTCAAGGGAAGTGATTCTCCCCCTCTACTCCACTCTGGTGAGACCCCACCTGGAGTACTGCAACCAGCTCTGGGGCCCTCAGTACAAGAAAGACATGGAACTGTTGGATTGGGTCCAGAGAAGGGCCACGAAAATGATCAGATGGCTGGAAAACCTCTCCTATGAAAAAATGCTGAGAGAGTTGGGGTTGTTCAGCCTGAAGAAATCAAGGCTCCAGGGACACCTGATTGCAGCCTTTCAATATTTAAAAGGGGCTTATAAGAAAGATGGAGAGAGACTTTTTACCAGGGCCTGTAGTGACAGGAGAAGGGGCAACAGTTTTAAACTGAAAAAGGGTAGGTTTAGGTTGGACATAAGAAATAAATTTTTTGTGATGTGGGTTGTGAGGCACTGGAACAGGTTGCCCAGAGAAGTTGTGGATGCCTGATTGCTGGAAGTGTCCAACGCCAGGTTGGATGGGGCTTTGAGCCACTTGATCTAGTGAAAGACGTCCCTGTCCATGGCAGGGAAATTGGACTAGATGATCTTTGAAGGTTCCTTCCAATCCAAACCACTCTATGATTCTATGATTCTAAATGCTTCACTTTTACTATTCATCTCCTGCAAGAATAATATAACACATACTTGGCTCCAGTCAGGAACATTTCTCAAACTGGAGAAAGTTTACATCTTTACCATTAAGTTATCCATGTTACTGGATGATAAATCCACTTTGACCTAGGGACTAAGCCAAGAGGAGAAATCTCATTTATTTTTTAAAATTATGAAATTATCTTTCCAACCCTTACACTACAGCATGCAGACAGTCATCAATAACACTCTCAGAAGCTAATGTGTCTTATTGATCTCTTCGTTCATGTACCATTGAAGTAGAAACTCACCTGTGTTTCATTGTTGTTTGTTGTATCAACGTACAACCTTTTGACAGCATCAGTAATAAGAAAATGTCATGTAGCTGCAATTGTGAGGTACCCATTTGCCAGGGGTCATACAGATATAGTCTGAAGGTGGTACAGTTACTTCTATTGGAAGAAAAAACACTCTAAGAAAGCTGAGTGAAGGTGTTACTGGCTTTGATATAATGGACTACAGGTAGTGAAGGATGAGTAAGCAAGGAATTTAGAAGGAAGTGTAACCAGCATATGCCAAAGCTTAGCCAGGCTTTTCATTGTGAATTGTACAAATGGGAGAAAATGGCTCATTTTTATATGGAGCAAAGAGATTGAAAGCAGCAGTTGCAGAGCAGAAAGAGGAAGTGACAGCAAGCCTTAAGAGTATTGTTATCTAGTGGTCATATCTTGTTCAGGAATTTCTCAATTTGTCTGTTAAACAAGAAAAGTTGTATGTGTTTCGCAAATAAAACAGGCAAAGATCAGTTCAAATAAAGGTAAGAAACTCATCAGAAATAGGAAAAAATACCTCCCTCCCAAAGAGACTGGAGATTAGACAAGCTTGTTCAAGGTCATGATCTATCTAACTTTAAGGAAACACACTAAATGATAAACTATTTTTTTAGTGCTCTAGAGCAGATTGTAAACTACTGGTGCAGTCAAATTAGTTTCAGACCACACGGAAGCACCACAGCAATAGAAAGGAAGTGACTTAGGGTGAGAAGCTTTCAGAAATTTTCCAAAGTTCAGGTTTGAATTTTCTGCTTCCTAGAAGAGGCAGCTGACTTTAGTGAGAGCAGAGTCAGTGCAATTGAAAATGCTTCTGAAAATCTCATCCTTAATTTATTTAATCTGTTAAAATAACACCGAAAGGAAAATTCAAGTGAAAAAAAAATCTGGCTTTTTGACAGTTGGCTGGGACTAGCAAATAAAAAAAAAGGGGGAAAGTTAAACTGAGAATATCAATCATCTAACTCCATTTTAATTGTGGTAAATCATAGACTATATAATAGTGGAAGAGTACATATTTTAATGGTACTATCACAATTATAGGGTGATATAGTTGTATCGTATAAAAAATAATATGTTATGAGCATGATTGACAAACATGATTCATACTTTTGCTGGCTACTCCAATAAATGTTTTTCAGAAAATAAAAACACATGATTGTGACTAAGCAGTAACATAATTCAGAGGCCTGCTATAAACCACAAGACAATCCTAAGCATACTTTAAGAATACTGAAGAATGTAGCCACTCATTTTTTTAAATCCTCATTATTTTTTAAATTACCTATTTCTTCAAACTACTTTAGACACATTGCAGCTAGAGACCAATTTCTACAAATCAATAAGAATTTTACTCAAAAGTCCTGAATGCATTTTTTACTTATATGTCAGCAGTTTTTTAAAAATGTCAGGTAAACATTGTAATATAGAAACCTGCAACCAAATAAACTTTGAAGCTATTTACAGTTCCCTCTTGATTACAAAGTTATAAGAATTCATATTTTTATGCTGTAATGTTTTGAGTTCTTTGATTAACTTTTGTTGTATATTAATCGTATTACAACTATGCATATCCTCAAAGTCTTTTAAAGAAAAAAGACTCAAAATTAAATATATGTGAAAACTCCTATTCATGTTAGTAGCAGTAGTGTTCCCTGGCACAGTTCTAGTCCCTTTTAAGTTAATGAGTTGGTCTCAAAAGTTAATTCAGTGCAGCATGAATGCTTAACCAATATTATCATCCAAGTCAAATGTGTACC
Source organism: Nipponia nippon (assembly GCF_047370975.1). Taxonomy (NCBI): domain Eukaryota; kingdom Metazoa; phylum Chordata; class Aves; order Pelecaniformes; family Threskiornithidae; genus Nipponia; species Nipponia nippon. Next base: position 33,863,545 of record NW_028262402.1, read on the forward strand.
CCTTTTGCTGAAAACTTTTGCTTTCTTCGCTGCCATTCACCTTTTTTAAAGCAGTATCCAGACGTTAAGTTTTAGCATATGAAATTTTGAAAACAGTATTCGTACTTCTGTCAGACAATGGTCATGCATCTGGTAAACTTTTTTTTTTTTCTTTACAGTATGTAAGGGGAATATTGGAGTAAGAAACAGGAAATGTCACCATAGTTTTGGGAATACGCTGAATTGCTTCTTTTTGATATATAAACAACAATAAAAGAGTTCTGGAAAGCACAGGCATGTTTTTTAAAGTGCACCTTTCCTATGTGACTTACTGACTTAACTTTTAGACTATTGCAGTAGATTCTCCTTTCCCTGAAACCATAAATTAATGTCATTATGAATTTTTTTAAAGTGCAAATTAAGGACCAGCAGAAGGAATAATTTGGTGAAATGTTGTCATTCTGTTTTATACACAGGATCTGATAATTGTACTGCAGCTGCCCATTGTGGATACATTAATCTATTGCACTTTTCCTTCATCACATTTATAAGTTCTGTTTTCTTGAGCCTGCCTTCCTACAGTACACTAAGTGGATTTCAAAGTGGGATTAAGTTGTAGGTTTAGTACCTAAACCTGTAGCAACCATCAATAATTCTTTCTCTACTGTGAACCACAAAGATGCGTAACTTGTGACCCAGAGGTTAGATACAGCCCATGACTATTTCCTCAGGCCCGTTGCCATCTCTTTCTATGCACGTTCATTGGCTATTACTAAAGCATGTCTTGGTGACTGTAAAATATCTTTGAAAGGCTTATTTGGCCCAGAGCAGGGATAGGGTTCCACCCCCTGCCACCCTCTCAGAGTGGCAAAATTAGTATCAAGGATTAAATGAACAACTGAAAAAAAGAATTCAATTAGTGGAGGAGGATCAAATTACTTCCCTCCTGGGTTCACTGCCCATAATAATGACTTTATTGGGAATGAAATTATTGAAAAGTGCCACTTTAAAATATGCCCTGTGTCTGTTTTGGTGTCAAGTTGAAGCAGATGCTTTGTGGAATGATGGGATGGTTGGAGTGCATGTATTTGAGAGTCAGAGATCTGTTTTTAAGATGAGCCTTAAGTGTTCTTATGAAATAAAAAATTTAACCTGTAAGGCAGCTTCCAGTCAGTTTGAACACATTCTCAAAAGGCTTACAACCTATTTTCAGGAGAAGCAGCAATCTCTCAGAGGGACTATGCAGTCTGAGCCTCACCCAGACGCTGTCTCTGAGGCAGGAAGCCGGCCATACTTTACAACCACTTGCAAGCAACTTCACAGAGATTCTTCCTGTGCCTACATGATTCTTTCTTACATGAAACTTTCTGTTTTGTTCTTAAAAGAAACCCAGTCTGCCAGCTGGATTCCTCAGAACAATTTTGGCAATAAATCATGACTAGTGTGTGAGCACTTTCCTTCACTTGTAGAACTACTTCGTGAGGCAAATATAACGCAAGTAGGCTGGCTGCAGATAAAGTTTTTGTTTTATTGTGAGAATTCTTTGAAACATCAATGAAATTATCTGTAAAAGACCACAGGCTGGCCTTCTTCCAGGCAGTATTTTGATCTAGTGTAGAGCAAGCTAAATTTAAGAAAAAAAAAAAAGAAATTCAGGCTTTTGTTATTTGTCTAGGCATCTAGGCACAAGTTGCCTCTAATCCATCAGTCCTGTTAAAGGGTCACATCAATCTTTCTTATTTGCTCCTGGTTACTGATTTGTATCTGCTCCTTTGCAAAAATGTTAAGAGATATCTATAATACAATAAAAGAAAAAGACATTAACCTCATAATTCCAAGAAAGACATGTACATTCCCCTTGATTCCTTTTTTTTTTTTTTTTTTTACATAGACAAAACCAGAAGAGAGTAGGGTAGGTTTTTTTTCTCTCAATTCCTCTGGAGTGCCTACATATCTACTTTTGCATTAGAAAATGTGTAGTGAAATAAATTAATACTTGATTTTTACCCAGCATACAAAATAGAAAGGCCTTCACTTCCACATAAATATTCCATGGAAACACTGAAGAATGACCTGCATAATTCAGTGTTTGGTTGAGTCTTTACCATTTTTTCTTAATTTGTCTGCATGCTGTTTTACTAGCCAATGATACTGAGAGAGTGAGAAGAAAGGCTCTTGTTTTTGGAAAGATCGTAAAGATCAGTCAGATAATTGCTTGTCTGAAGTATAATGCATTGAGTTCAATTAAGAACAAGATTAAAAACTGTAAGAAGTGCAGTGCCATTTTTAATTATATATCTGACTTTGTATATGTTTTCAGGAGTTTACAAATCTGAGATGAGATCTCTCTGCTGTGTCCCATTGTGTGCACCAATTCAGAAGAATAACATTGGGTTGCACCAGGCCTTGGGCATTTGGAAAAATTAATAGACAGTTTGATATCTCTCTGCTTGAACATCCAGGTCCTAACATATAGCACATTTATTCCAGTAGCTCTACTAATGCTTCCTCTTCCATTATCCCACTGGGGACAGTGGTCACATGATTTTTTTCTACTTTATTTCTGGATATTGCTGAGAATGTGTCCCACCTCCTGAATGGACTCAGACTTCTAACTTTAACCCCAGTCACACCGTGATAAGGCCAAATTAAGTAGCGTTGTCAGATTTGGGGGACTGCCATGTAGTGTTAAGATACAAGTGAGCTCTAAACCACTATCAGCAATAACAGTCTGTCTGGAGTAAAGCATTGCTCACAACAGGTGAGCTGACTCAGCAAAGAAGTCGCCTTTGCTGTACTTAGCACTGAGATTCAAAAAATGCAACCAGGCTCTCATTTGTTAGCTCCTCTGTGGTAACTGCTTGCACACAGATACTCCTTTGCAGCTGCAGAATAATTCAGTTCAGCTTGACTGGGCTAAATCAGCTTAGACTACGTCTTATTTGCATGGGCTGAGAGCAGGCAGAAAGGCGGCTGCCGTGGCTTGGCTGACGTGAGCTACATGTTGTCTCACCCCTCAGTTATCAAAATGTACTGAACATTGCTGTATTTTTATGTGATTTGCTGTAACTAGATCTTTTCCCCTACTAGCTTTTTGAGTTGTATAAAGATATATTCTAAAATAACCGCCTTGATGTAGCGCTGCGGAAGATTTGACTAATTAAAATGCAATTACCAATTTTCTCACCTTGATGGGTGCATTCAGTTTTGAGTAACTAATTTGAAAAAATGTAGTGGAAAAATAGAAAAGAGAAGATAAAAACATTGAGAGGAGAAGTACAGTGGAAGCTGAAATCTAAAAAGAAATTTTTGTTATTGTTTTAATTTGGAAATTAAATTTGTTAGTAAGAAAGATATTCAGATATTTTAAGTAGGATAAAGAATATCAAGAGAAGGTCAATACAGGAATGATATTTTATTTTCTCTGAACCTAAAGCATTTTCAGTAAATTAAAATGCAAACTATATATATATATATATATATATATTTCAGTATAGTTTTAGGTGATACCTTTATATTCTGTGGAACTCATTGCCACAGGAAGTTACTTATGCAAATATGTATTTGCAGAAATGTGTACTGGATTTAGACTAGCTTTGATAAAATTACAGGAATTATCATCTTCATGCTTTAAATCAGAATCTGAGCACCTCATCTCTGGAGAAAATTTGTTCCTGTGCTACACTACTGCAAAACTACTTATCTTTTGTTATGTGCATACCTTCCCCTCAGATATTTATAATTAGTTTGAGACCACCAGATCACATGAACCACTGTTTTTTTTTAAGGCTGTTGGCAGATTCATTGTTCCTAAATTATTTAAATAACAAAGTGAGAGACAGCTAATGCTACAGACCATGACAGACAGTAAAATAATTGATTAAAATATTTAATAAGCTTGTGTGCAAGATGGAACTCTAGATGGAGCAGTTCCCTTTGTTTGAACTTGCTTTGCTGGGCTAATAATGATTTCACTAAGCTAGTAACTATTAGACAAATGACTGGCAAAAATATGATAGCATAGTTCTGTTGAAACATTCAAACTTAGATTGGATTTCCATAATAAGAAGCTTGTGTATTAGTATAGGAGGAAAACCTGTAGCAAGTGTTCACCTTCCCAAATTTATTATTTGAAATAATGGCAAAAGATATTTTATGAAATAACAAGATTGTATAGTGCAGCAAAAATTAATTCAATATTTCTTGTCAACCTTCTTGAATATATGATTTGCTCTAATGGCAAAATAACATTCAGAAATGTGGAAAAGGTCTAGTTAAATACTGGAGTTATGGGAATTAAACTGCTGTGTCTTGTGCCAGTGTTATAGGTGTTAGCAGATTCATTTAAAGTGCCTCAAAGCTCTGGTTCCTGCACTGTCTAGAATGAAGTTGCATGTGGTCAACTTTCAGTCCTATCTCATGGGAGAAAGATAGATGGTTGCCACTGGCAAGCCTTTCCCTTCGAAGTCCTTGTTCACTGTGAAGATGGCCAGGAAAATATAACCAGTTATCTCAAAGCATTCTGCTCAGGCTTCTGGAACCACCACAAAGAGCATGCTCAACCGCTTAGCACTGTGAATACTGCCAGTGCTCCTTCACCACCACTTCTCTATAGCTTTCTAGGACAGTACACCTCCCTAGCATACTTCCGGAGAAGTAGTCCCATTCATCTAGCTTTCCTTCTGCCCCCAATATTTGTATCAGTCCAATCACTGCAAAATTAAAGATGCAAACTACAAAAAAGCAAGAGGAGTAACTTCTTTGGGTCTGATTGCCTCTGTTCTCCATGCAAAGGAGAAGCGAAAGGTTAGATTCCACTTAAGTTCCCTTTCCTAATAAAAATCCCCTCCCAGAAAATTAGATGAAAAAGAAAAGGCCTTTCATACCTGATCTCCCAAAACCACAGTGGATGCTTGAAGTAAAGCTGTGCACGTTAGCTTAATTCTCTTTCCCTTTGGAATGAGACTTCAAGGAAAGCAGGCCTTGGAGTCCTGCCTTTTTAATGGCCATTCCTCACTTTGAAACTAGCCTCAAGCTATCCAAGCAAAATAATATCTAATGTGCACAAAGACTAGATGATGGGAAGTTAAAAAAATTTATTCCATAGTATATACAATTCTTTACACGTGTAGAATAAAAAACACTACAAAAAGGAAGGTTTTTGTGCCAATATGTAAATACCTGTAATTGAGGGAATGACAATGATAGTTCTTACTTTTCATTTTCTTCTCTGTTCTCAGCCCTTTACACAGTCGGTATCATGGGCCAAGTTTTGTTAATGGAGACTAAAAGGAGATTACTAAATTATAAGACTTTATTAATTTTTTAACTTAACAGTCTGTGACTTTCTGTACTCTCCCTAAATCTTCATCATATACTACTAACAAAGTATTGCAATGTTACGATAGACCTGGAAGCAAATTCAAGACTCACGTATTCTATCAGAATTAATTTCAATATTTCTCATCAAGCATTGTAAATGAATATCTAATGTAGCATTGACTTTCTTCAACAATATTGCCTCCCAACTTTTCACGAAAAATTGCCTTACTTCATAAGTTTTTTGCAACATAATTTCCTAATATTTAATATATTTCTTCTTCTGTTTTTCCCCATATTTAATGGTTTCCCCCCTCACTCTATCCCATTCCATCCTGCCAATCAAATGATGTATATTCTCTACATTCTGCCTTCTTCAGAATTTGTTTATACAAAAAATTAGTTTAAAAATTTGACCGTTTAAAAGGGAAAAAAAACTTTCTAATGTGTTAAATGAGAAGGTACTCTAGGCTGCGGATTAAGCACCTATTAATATTCCTCTTTGATGGTTTAAGCCAATTGGCTTTCATTCCATCCTGCCTGACAGCACATTACAGGCATGTATTCATAGGCTGTTAATAAATGCCCCTCCAAGATTTTTTCTGCAAAACTGTAAGCCTTCAGTAGAATACATACTCAAGGAAAGAATAGGACCTGCTGGGCCTCTGGCAAAAAAATGCCACATTAAATTTGGAGAGGCAAGATGCCGAGCCACATTGCTAAATGTGATGCTTTGACAGAAAACAATCCATGGGATACTTCTGCTTGCCAGCGGTCAGAGGTCTGAGTCAACAGAAATATTCTCTACCTCTCTCCTGATCTAGATGAGTCGTGTCATTATAGATTAATAAATTATATGACCTGATTTAATGATTTCAGCACATTAGTCGCTCCATATTCATATGCAAGATAAAATAAAGTGGGACACACATTTTCTAATTGGGAATTTCTAAATCAATATTCATTCTATGAAAGGAGCTATGTTAACAAATGAATAGGGGTTGCTGGCAGAAAGCAAAATTATGCCTGGGAGAGCTTACAAATCACAAAGGAAAGCAATCACTTAATTTCTGTTGAGTGAGTAGCAGGTAGCAAGACAAATACTGCACTGTACCAATTTAGATGTGATCAGAACAAGGCAAAAGATGAGAAAGATGCATGCTGTTTAATAAAAGGTTATGAAATACTGGAATATTAACTCTAAGGTAAATAAACAGTGGATTTTTCTCAGAACACAGTACCTAACGTCAGACCAATCACAATATACATAGAGTAAAATTATTGGCCAGTTCCTTTGGAAAAAAGTCACAGTTTTGCCATTAACTTCAATGACAGTGACAGGGGTGTCTTTACTGAATTTAAGTATACTGCAAAGCTGTATAGTCAAATCCACAGCTGAAAAAATCAGTATAACTCTGCTATGTAAATTAAATCCAGTTACAATCTAACCTGAGAGATGACTGAAAATGTTGGTTCACAGACACAGATGTCTCTTGCACAGTTCATACAGATAGAGCAGTCCATATTGAAGCATTAAATCTCCATTAATTATCAAATTAACTATTACCTGGAGATTCAGAACTTCCACAGCTTGATTCCTTCAAAAGGCTGTTTGTTGTAAAGCAGTGTCAGTTGCCAAAGTTATTTACCTGTTCCTCACACTCACACAGATACTCATACACATGGACTAATATACCTTTTCTTAATTCTGTCATGTTTTTAACTAAAAAAGAAGTAAAAAAAAAGGAACACCTCACAATAGGATCAGGCTCCCAGAGCTGGGAAGAAAAACACATTTTCAGAACACGTTTAAATCAAGTTTAAGTATTGACTTAAGGTTTAAAATATTACTGTTCTTTCACTGAAACAAAATCTAGTTTTCTAGTGAAGGTCCCAATTTCACATGAAGTCATTGAGATTTAAAATAATTTCCTGAAGGAGAATCTAGTTTCCACCATTTTATTTCAGGGCTCACAGAATCCTCTAAATAATCACTTCCTGTAACACATTGTAGTACTCTTTAAAAATGAGGTCTGCCTCTTAAAAATAGGCCTATTTTCATTGCAGTGGTGTTTCTGTGCATCTTTATCTCTCACAGCACCAAAGTGTGTATAGGATTTCTCAAGGACAAATGATGTAAAGAACAGCAGTATTGTTAATTTGAGGGCTATGGATAAGGATTCCTAAATTCAGGCAACCGTCTAAAAGACCTCTCACTAAACTTTCCCAATAATTCTCTCACAAAACACTTTCAACACACAGAACATACTCTAAAAAAACCCTATGAGCCCCTTGAGGCCATATTACAGTAGAAACAGAGTCTAGACGTTTTGTCTAAGCAAGAGCAGGCATAGTTCAAAGCAAGAAGGTAAAACGCATCATAAACAAGCCTCAGTTCTCATGCCTTCCTGAGTCTGAATCTCTGATGAACAACTCCCTGTACTTTCTAGCTCTGGTGCTATAAAGGAAAGTGAAGTGATCTGGCTTTTGTGTTTTTCCTTTTACAGCAATAAAGGAATCTCACTAAGATAGATTTCTCATAAGATAAGTGCACAAGCTATCCCACAAAAGCTATTCTATCTAATTGTGTGTCCCAAAGCCAGGACCGTGTCTACATAACTTTGCAGAAGAATGTTCATGCTTGTCAACATACCAGGAGGTATCTGAAGTCTCTCCTGAGGCTTTTAAGCCCTACTCTCCTGTGTTGAAAAGATTCTGCCATTGTCCATCTTAAGAAATCTGACTGAAGGAAAAAATATAAGGTCGCAGTGATCCTTACTTTACAGGAACTTATGTGGAGAAAGGGCTTAGCCCTATGATTTCTGCTAGCTTGAGCACTGATTATTTCTAAGTACTTGCCTGGTTTTGGTCACATAACCCTAGTGTCTGCAAAAGGAGAAGAAGAAGCAGTTGAGTGCTACTGACAGCTGAGTAGTTAGTGTTTTCTCTGCTAGATGTCAGCAATGGTTGCTATCTGATCACTGCAAGCAATGTTTTCCAAACAGCAGGCAAAATCCTGCCTCTGCAGATTTCAATGGCAAAACTCAGCTGACTTCACTGGGCTCAGGATTTCATTTAGTGCCTCTGTATTTTAAAACTCAGAATTTGCCAGAGGCATACAGTCCTTCAGAGATAAATAATCTTAAAAAACAGAACAAAAGAGAAAAACCCATTGTTTTCCTAGGAGCTAAAAATCTTTCATTGCATTGAGTACAAGAGCAAATAATCTTTCTTACTGCATCTTAAGGGGATTTATAGTGTACATGAAGTGTAATCTCTCATTGGATCACAACAACCTGTTTGTTGCATTCAGACGAGAGCCACTATTCCTATGTATGCAATTGGATGATCTGTAATAAGTGTTGTCTTGGAGTTTGAGCTGCTGATAACGACCAGTGAAGCTTCACCTAATCAGGGAGATGAAGGTTTTTTGCTTTTAGTGAAAGTGCATTTGCCTTTAGTTAATATCTCCAATTTAACTACAAAAAGTATTAAAATAACCAATAATGGTGTAAGAATAAATGAACAAGTTAAAAAATGCACCATTAAGCTTAAGAGCTCATTGTGTAAATTCACTCCCACTGTTACTAACCCTAGGTATTCGAGACCCAAGGCACTGGCAGTCTCTAGCAAGTCTTGTGGTGGTTGTTTAGACAGGTTACAGGTCCTGATAGTCTGGAGAAGGGAGTATGAACCTACATCCCAGCAGAATTTTTCCTTTCAGATGACGCATAAAGGATTGGCCACTTGGGGCTTTAGTGTAATTCTTCAATATATATTTTTGGTATGCAAATACAGTTCATTCAAAAGAAGACTAAATACTTCCTTCTCATTCATCTTAAAATATCAATATAACATCTGAAAAAAGCAAAGGGAAATTCTTCTGAAGATTCAGACCTCTTCGATAAGGATCAAAAGTACTGGAATCAGATATTACTCATAAAGCCAACAACCACTTCTGTCATGTATATATATATATATATACACACATTCATTTGTGTCTAATCAGAAAGTGTCTCTCTACACCCCCATGACTTGTATGTGCATAAAAAGTGTAAAAAGTGTCTGACTGTATATCTGGAGTGACAGAATTTGAATAGATGAAGGGTTATACACATTGGTAGCATTGCTTAAATGCGCGTGTACGTACATGTTGTATGAAGGGGAAAGAAGTGCATCAGTCACATCCCTCTTCTACTTTTTAATCTGTGATTAAAACAAGTTGATCTTGCAGCCCTCAAGTGTTTTTTATATTAATGACATAATGTCATTCATTACTTAGTTTTAAAATGTTCAATATACTTTGTAACAGGTTAGAGTCTAAAATGAGGTCAGGTTACTACATCTTTTATCTACCAGGTTCTGCCTCTAAGGCAGAAAAAAACATTAAAGTTTTTTTCATTACTGTATGTTGGCTGTATTTTACATCATAGGTTTTGAGCCCACAGCAAGGTAAATACAATGAACTTGGCATGAAAACCATACTGTTTTCTACAATACTGTGTCTTTTAATAGCCCAGTGTTTTATTTGGCAAATAGTTTCATGCAAAGTGAGGTGGGGAAGGTAGAAGAAAATACATTTTGTTGCCCCCTTTGAACATGGTAGCATATATTGTTGTGATTTTTTAAAATAATTTTTATTTTCATGCAATAAATATGAACTTGTTGCTTGAATTGGTGTTGACTTTGAATTGTTTCCAAATTACTGACTACTGCCATGCATAAAAATTGATCAATTTAAAAAAATATAAATAACAGTACATGTAAAAAACCTACCAATTTTCACATGAATATTTCTGTTTTGTTTCATGTTAAAATCTTCGTGGTTCAGGTGTGTACTCATATACACATAACATAATAGGCTTCCCAACTAACTTTATACCATATGTTGAAATGTGAGTCTTTTTTATAGCATGTAATAAGCACTTAACATTACTTGGTTCATTATTTTCCCCTCAAGAATTTATATTTATTCTAATTTGTGAGTTTATTTTTACAAACAAAACCATAAATAAACAAATGCATTCAATTTTTTCTTTTACTTGACATACTCTAGTTCAACAAGTCAAAACAAAACAAAACAAAAAGGAAGGAAAATCTTCATCATTAAAAGACAGGGGAAAAAAATGGAATCATATACATGGCTTTGGGTGAATACAACAGATGTTAGCTCCTCCAACCATAATCCACAACATCAAGTACTCCTTAAAGACTCTGTGGGGAAGTGGTTTCCAAAATGCCTGGATTGTCATGATACTGTGTTTGAATTCTAACTATTACTCATTTCAGTCAGGCTCAGTTTCAGGAAATCTGAGAAGCTTTGAAACATATGTGCCTACATTGCTAACTGTCTCCCCCCAGCCCCTTCCCCCCCCCCCCCCCTTTTCCTTTCATTATCTTCTCCCCACAACCTTTTCTTCATTTCCCTTGACTTCATTCAGCTTTCTCATGCTGGCATCAATAACGAATAAATTCACTGGTACAGCTAGGAATATATTACTGTTGAATATTCCCTGCAGCAAAGTTCCATCAAAATTGCTTATCAGTGACAGATGCCCACTCAGAGATGCAAAACTGCCTAACTCAGTCCTCCCTTTCCTACCCAGTTTGTGATATGTGAATGAAAAAGGAGGTGGGAAGACGACAACCTTTGCCTCTAAGGTACAAACCTTTTAAGTGTTCTAATTATTCTGATTCCCATCCAGGCTGCTGGAAGTTTACCTATTCCATGTGCGCTGGCATCCACCAGCCAGCAAAAATAAGGCCAGCTTGAATAACCTCATTGTCTGAACCGCTTTCCAAAATTAATACTCTCAGGACATTCTTTCAAAAAAAGGAAGGAGATGGGAAATAACACTCTCAACCTGTATGAATAGTTCTTGGTTCACTCATGTTCACACACACACGGTGCAATGCCAGCACTTTCTCTAATGATGGATTCAGTTGTTTGCCTCCTCTAGCTTTTTCTGTAAGACAGGAAAGTTCTTCTGCTTTAACACCACTAAACCACATTATTAAAAATTTGACCATCAATTCCACAGACACAGTGTTTCAAGTGCGATACTAATGTCAATAGACCTGCTGCCATTAACAGATAGCAAGGCACTTGGGATACGTGCTGGTGAACGCTTGCACACAACTTCTGCCTCTGAGAAGGCAAAAGAGTGGAGGTACCTTTATACTCTTGGTTCTTTTATGACAGCTGTTTGTGCTAGGGTGTCTGTGTTAGGTGTATAGGACATTCACCATTAGCAGCAAACATGATTAGGATGGACTTCTTAACCAGTTACTCATCCTAAACCACCCAATGACTGCAAAGGGTTTCAGGCACCGGCTTCCCAGTGTGCATCCACTGATGTAAGGTTTTTCACATGGTCCCCCACAACATCCTTCTCTCTAAACTGGAGAGACAGATTTGGTGGATGGACTGTTCGGTGGACGAGGCATTGGTTGGATGGTCACATCCAGAATGTAGTGGTCAACAGCTCAATGTCCCGATGGAGATCGGTGACAACTGGTGTCCCTCAGGGGTTGTACTGGGACCAGTACTGTTTAGTATCTTCATCAGTGACATAGACAGTGGGATCAAGTGCACCCTCAGCAAGTTTGCAGATAACACCAAGATGAGTGGTGTGGTTGACACGCCTGAGGGATGGGATGCCATCCAGAGGTACCTGGATAAGCTGGAGAAGTGGGCCCATGTGAACCTCATGAGGTTCATCAAGGCAAAGTGCAAGGCCCTGCAACTGGGTTGGGGCAACCCCTGGTATCAATACAGGCTGGGGGATGAGGGGATTGAAAGCAGACCTGCAGGGAAGGACTTGGGGATACTGGTGGATGAAAAATTGGACAGGAGCCCACAATGTTTGCTCGCAGCCCAGAGAGCCAACCGTATCCTGGGCTGCATCAAAAGAAGCATGGCCAGCAGGTCAAGGGAGGTGATTCTGTCTCTCTTCTCTGCTCTGGTGAGACGCCACCTGGAGTACTGCGTCCAGCTCTGGAGTCCTCAGCACAGGAAAGGCATGGACCTGTAGGAGTGGGTCCAGAGGAAGGCCACAAAAATGATCAGAGGGCTGGAACACTTCTCCTATGAGGACAGACTGAGAGAGTTGGGGTTGTTCAGCCTGGAGAAGGAAGGCTCTGGGGAGACCTTATTGCAGCCTTTTAGTACTTAAAGGGGGCTTATAAGAAAGATGGGGACAGACTTTTTAGCAGGGCCAGTAGCGATAAGACAAGGGGTAATGGTTTTAAACTACAAGAGGTAGATTCAGACTACATGTAAGGAAGACATTTTTTTATGATGAGGGTGGTGAAACACTGGAACAGGTGCCCATAGAGGTGGTAGATGCCCCGTCCCTGGAAACATCCAAGGTCAGGCTGGATGGGGTTCTGAGCAGCCTGATTTAGTTGAAGGTGTCCCTGCTCATTGCCAGGGGGTTGGACTAGATGACCTTTACAGGTCACTTCCAACCCAAACTATTCTAGGATTCTATGTGTTCATGGAAGGGCATAGCACATGCCTTATGCAAGGCATAATCTAGGCCCTAATTAGAAATGCAGATAGAGGAGTGAAAGCCTGGTTTATCGAACCTCACTGAAAGAGATGCTCAAACCTGCAAGTCTGACAGTCAAGTCCGTGCCACTACTTAGCAAATCTGAGCTGCTTTGTATTTGTTGGGAAGGAGGGTAGAAAAATTAGAAGTTTTGCCTGTTTTTGCTATGCACAAACCACATGAAATCTGGTCATTTTTGGTCCATTTTTTTCCAGATATGAGAAGCAACCGCGTATGTCAGGCCAAAGTATCTTATTTTATATCAAGACAGCAGAGCAAAAAGGCAGTCTCCAGAGAAAGCAAAGTGCCAGTATGTCTTTTACTCTACTACAGAGACTGTGTTGTAACAGAAAGAAGTATCCTCTTGCGCTGAAGTAGCACCTGTCTCTTTAATGAAGCATTTCCAGGAAGTAGACAAGACTGCTGAAACATCCGTACATCCCCACTGCAAAAGAGTTCCCCCTCCTTTTTTTTTTTTCCAATTTTATTCAAAGTCAAACACGGGGTGTAAACTGAAACAAAAAAAGCTATGCCTATTCTACATATATCTTGTCAAAAGCTCTGAATTCTGCACACTTATAATACTGTTAGTTGCAAGATGCTATGTACCTGGGTTCAAAGTGAAGTTTGTGCCTTTGTTCTCTTGCCAGTATTTTTGCTCTATTCCAGAAGACTACTGCATCCTTCTTTGCCACTGTAGATCTTCAGCATGCTTTGTAAATTTGAGCTTGGCAAAAATATGTTTTAATAAAAATACAGCAAAAGAGAGAAAGAGATTTTAAAGAGAATCATTCTAGGCTTACAGTACCGAGGAGACAAAAAAAGAAATACATGAGCTCTTGTACTGGTTACAGTAAAGACAGTCTAAAATACAGTCCCCCAGACCAACTTTCTGCAAGCAGGAATTGTTGAAAGCTACTGAAAACAGCTTTCCCTTTCCTGCTCCATTTCTCTCCTTCCTTCCCCCTGCACCCCGATGCCATTAATTCAGCTCAAAGATATTTTGCACAGGTGTTTATGTAACTGTGATACACTGGGAAAATTCCAACTCAAATTGATTCAGCTCAAAGATCTCCTAACCACACTTCCATCAGCACGGTGGGGTGGTCTAGGTCCATAGTAAATGGCCAGTTCAAGAAATTCTGTAGGCTTTCTCTAACCTCCAAAACCAGACTTCTTAGCACTGGTGTGTATCAATGAATCCATTGCTAGTAATGAATTTCCTGTTAGAAAAAATATTACATTCCTGATGCAAGCAGGGTAAAAGTTTAAGTGACTGTCTTGCTTTTTCTTTTCCCTGTGGTTTGCATGGAAAACATATCTCCAATTGTTTTTTCCATAAGCTAAGTTGGTCCAACCAGTTGCCACTAGATAACTTAAAAGTGGTTGAGGAGATATTTAAGTACCAGCTATTACAAAACATTACCCTGCAATGTTGCAAAAATTAATGTTAAGAAATAAAATTAGTTGGTGTAGTCAAGGTATTTATTTAGCATTATAAAAGTTAAATGCTGAATCATTTTTTGATGCAAAATAAAAAAAAATATTTGGGGAAGTTGCTGTCTTGGCAAACTTACATACATTCATTTGAAACAAAGGATCATTTAAAAGCAAAATAAAGGAATCTGCGGTGCACATAGTCATTGAGAGTCTTTGGCTGTAAATTCTCCTCCCTTTTCTCGGTGGAAGCACATGTCTTTGCCTGCTGTTCATCAGCCTTGATTTCGATGGGGTGATTTTTAGTCAGCTGTCTCTATCATTTTGGCACAGACAAAAATCCTTTAAAAAATGTTACACTTCATCAAAGTGTATCATGAGACTTCACGGTCATTATCTCAATGGCCGCTCTGATGTGCTACAATTGGCAGGGCCACAGACGGTGGGGGGTGTATTAGAAGAAAGCCAGTGTTTCATGTGGAAAGCTGGCAAGCCTCTCCAAGCTTCTGTCAACAACTCAGCGGTCTGATCCGATGCACTGAGTGCTGATTATGCTCTTGTTTCTGTAGGAAGTAAACAAGAAAATGAATTCCACAGCACAACACAGCCTCTTTGTATCTTCAAAATGGCGTGGCTGGAAGCCAGCCAGCCTCGTTGAAAGTTTGGCCATTTGTGTCATCAGGGCCCTGGTACTGATGGAGGCTTTGATTACAGCTTGGATCCAGCACGGAGACCTTTCATGGACAACCACTCAGCAAATAAAGGCATTGATAGGTTGTTGGGTCAATTTAGCCATAAGGGTGCAGAGCAAGGTCCTTTTGAAAAGACTAATGGATTAGCTACACAACCAGTCCCACTGTAGGGCCTTATTTCTCAAGTAACTTCATGACTGCTTTCCAGCTTGGCAGGGACTCTCTTCCTCTAAAGCTAGCTCCAGCTCGTTCTTGTTATCAATAGTGCAGCTCAAAGGATTAGACACAAAGAGCTTTACAATTTAATGAAAACAGCTGTTGAAACAACAATTAAGGCAAACAATAGTTTGCATGAAAAACTATTAATTATGCAAAGTTATGCAGAAAGTAGAATACTCTTTTATTCATAACCGCCTAATGTGACTGACAGAAAGTTAGACACCTTCTCCACTCTTGATTTAAAGGTGTCAGCAAGTGGTGTCGCTTATAATAATATTCACCATTTTTTGTTTTGTTAACATTTGAGCAGCTAATGGTTTTAAAGCCTGTGAATTCTCTGTGGCATGGCTGTAGCAGGAACAAGTAAAACAGTAATGTAATGAGCTAATATTTCATGTTGAGGCAGTGCTGAGCTCTGAAGTTTACTGCGCTACTTTACTACAAACAATGCTTTACACAAGCAGATCGCCATATCGCTATTTAAATGTATTCTTCCCTTTTGTACTCTGCCCGCTTTACACAAGTCTCTTCCATCATGTGCCTTTGCGGCGATGCATCATTAAAGGCAGGCACTTGGCCAAATCACTCACCATGGGTTGCTTCAACAGTATTCACTTGACTCCCCCTTCTTCTTTCACTGGACTGTTAGCCCCCTACCTTCTTGTCTCCCTTCTCACTGACTCTCAGAAATTCATTGCTTCTCTATTTGCAGTCTCCATCCTTGACTAGCAGCGCCAAGAATTGACTTACTGTCTTTTGAATACAGTATGTTCCACATCTTGCCTCCTTACAGCACCTTGAGCCATTGTAGCAAGAAGTCCCATTTAAAATGTTATTAACTTTGCAGATATAAACACTGTCTTATGCCTCCAACTTCTGTTTATTTCAGGCTGCCAGTTAATTGGCATGCTCTAACACCCTTATTAAGCCAACTTGAAAATATGGCTTCAGAATGCCTTGGGAATTTAACTAATTTCATGCTAGAACTTAATAAGTAGGATCCGACACTCTTTCATATCTTCAGTAATACATTAGGTGACTGTAACTCCTTTCAGTGACTGGTTGAAAGCTTTATTAGTCACAGGGTCTCTACTCTAAACATGTCACCAGAATTTAGTACAGTATCAGCACTAAAATGCAATTGACTTTCTGACTAAATAGACTTTCAATGATATCCCAGAATGTCGTTTTGGATATCCACTTTAAAAGCTTTCTGCTAAACAGGATTATAATTTTATTCAAACATTCATTTTTGTTTCCTTGAGCAATTTTAATTTAGCAACAAATATATAGTAGTGACACAAAATAAAGTAAACGAAAATAAAATAATCAATCCATACTGTATCAGCGCCTCAAATGATGCAAATGGAGTTGTGCCAAATTATGTTATTTAAGAATCTCACCCAATATTTAAATCAATGTCCTGTAAAGCTGCTTCCTTCTAAAGTTCACTGTATAAACTTGCTTCCCTCCCTCACTTCATCTGTTAAATATCTTCCTTTTCCCTTTTTTTCACTCAGTTTCATAAAGTGAAGAGTTGTTTTATCCATGCTGGCTGGTGCCTTAAGATTGGATCTTCTGTCACCAGTGTGTCTCTAGCAGCCTGTGAAAGTTCATTAACACATTTGCTGGCAATAATCCAGTTAATGTATATTTGTTTAAAATCTCAAAAATAATTTTATTATGAGAAAATGCAAACTCTTTTTCCAATGGTAAGTTAGACAGAAAGCAAATGTCCTATACAGCAAGTTGCAATTTATATTATTCACTAGAGACTTCTAAACAGCATCTGAAATTTGAAAGCAATTACGCCAGTTATCCAGATGTGATTTTTCAATCACTGTGTTTTTTTTAATTTTTTAAAAATTTTTTAGCAGTTCTTATTCAGTGGTACTTCACATAGCTGTCGCACTGGCACAGCACTCCCATCTCTTCATTAGTCATTCAGCTCATGGAGCTTAATTGGACAAGGCTAGAGCGAATTTGACAAACATCACAGCAGCAGAAAAAGCAATCACTCTTTCAAGATGAAAATTTGTTTGATGTCTTACTGTGTAACTCATTTACTCTCCTTGGGCATCATGTGACCTGAATGTTAATCAGCCATTGATTGGCTTCTCTCTGTGGACAGTCACGTGGTGAGAATATTAATGGACTGGGACCGGTAGCGGCACTGGTAGGCAACCTTTGGATTGGCTGCCAGGTTAAGATAGGGAGATAAGTGGGTGCTTGATGAACACTTGACAGAACTTCACAGAAAATTAAGGCCCTAAAATAGCATGAGAGAGTCTTGTCAAATCAAGCATGATTATCATTGAATGCTTAAGGAATTCATCATCTGCATGAAATTGATACACTTCAGCACTAGCAGGCCCTGCAGTCAGCAGGGACTCATCAGACTTTTATTTATATGTGTTCACCAAATCATATTAATTCTGAGAGCTAAAACATGCTAAGGATGAAGGTTATTTTCTGTTCAATCTAATTTATCTATGACAATAATCATCACTAATAATACGTCAAATTAGATTGCAGTCATTTTATGCATGCATGCTGATTTGGAAAATAGTGTTAAACTATCCCATAGTAATTAACAATTGGTAAAGGTGTGCAGGACCTGAGGTCATCAGCCTATCTAGATGGAAAATTACATTTTATAGAAGGGATTTATAGATATGTATCCTTACCTAATTCTGAATATAAATTATAACCTGTAAAAGCAGATGTAATTTTTTTATGATGCTATTAGGGCTTATAATCATAGAATCATAGAATGGTTTGGATTGGAAGGGACCTTAAAGATCATCTAGTTTCAACCCCACTGCCATAGGCAAGGACACCTTCCACTAGACCAGGTTGCTCAAAGCCTGATCAACCTGGCCTTCCATAATCACTGAAGGAAGAGTGTCCTTGTCTCCAGATTATTTTGGACCAAATTCTGCTCCTCTAGAAATGAAAAGGATTTATACCATGTCTTCGTAAGAACCAACAATTGATTCCTTGTTCTTTGTATTTTCCTTTTTTTTCTTCTTCAGTGGGTTAACTTTCTAATCATTTACCGACAGCTTCTGGCTTTTAGTACAGATTTAGCAAGGTTCTGTAAGTACTTATACATGAGTCTATTCACTGTACAAGCATTAACAGCAGCAGTGGTATTGTAATTACATGTATTATAACAATGCACATTGCATAACATCTGCCAGTGTTATTAATTTAATACATTCAGATCTTGATGCGATGTTGGTGGGTGGGTTTTTTTGTTGTTGTTTTGGGGTTTTGCTCTCATTTTTTCTTTTAGATGAAAGAACGATCGGAAATTGTGCAGATTAACCCACCCAGAATCCCCTATTCTTAGGGAATCATTAAAGCAAAAACTGTTTCTGCTGAAACACTCTTAATAGGAGTTCTTTTTTTTCACAGTAGGTATTTCATGGTACTGATTGCTTTAATAATACTTTTACAGTCTCTTGACTTATAAAGTATTACTATACTATAAAATGCTTGGTTTTAAACTGTCTGCTTGGTAATGAAGTTTTAAGGGACTATTTATATCTTTTTTGGCTGGTTTGGTTGCAAGAATTTGCACACACACATACACATACACACAGAAAATCATGCTTTGGCTTACAGAATTACATTTTAAAAATAAGAGAAAAATAATCTGTTGTTTCTTATTTTCCCTACTCTAATCTCCCGTGATCCTGGTACTGCTTCTCTCTCTCTTTGGAGGCCCTCTTTATTGATTAAATGAATCTGGTCGAAAGGCTGGTTCCCAGGCTCTTTGATCTAATCCGACCTGATCTTATCCGATCGCTTCAGCAGGACATTGGGGAATTAACAATAAGCAGCTTTTCCACAAGTGTTTAATAACTCAACACAATCTCCTTATGGCTCCGAGCTGCTCATGTTCTCATCCAGTCAACAGCTCACGGTGTAACAGATTGGACATCCCTCTGAACCTGAGGAATTTTCATGCACTGTGAAACTAATCGCTTCAAGTTCCTTCATAAATCACACAAAGCAGATTTCAGCATCTTAACAAACTGGAAAAAAAAAAAAAAAAGGAATGGGGGGAGGAATTCATCCACTGAGCTAAAGACCAGGAAGGGGCATGAGGAGGTATAATCTAAAGTCTGTCATCTTATTTAATGTGTTTCTCATCTGCTTAACTTTCACAAGCATAAAATAGTTCAGGCAGACTAAAGCTTTACAACCCTTCAAGCCCACACTGACCTTATTTTTTTTCTTCTGTATGATAGAAAACATGTGGTTTCTACAGCAGTCGTGTTATTTTTGTCCCTGTAACAATCCTTGAGTTTGCTGGCAGCATGCAATTAGGCAGGTAACGTGACATGGAGTGGCAAGGTATTTTAACTTCCCAGTGCATGTACCTACTAACAGTGAATAGATGAGCAGAAGGGATGCCTTGATGCTGACAGGAGAATCAAGGTTAATTTTTTGGAATCTGAGAGCAGTAGCATCTTCAGAATGGATCCAGTATGAGATTTGTTTAATCCTTAGACCTTTCCATGTCATAGCCCTCCAGAGAAATTGAATTTTATTTCCACTTTCCAAGCATCAGAAGAAGAATCAAAGCCGTTGACATTTAGACTCTGACTATCATCTCTAAACAATGAAACAGACATCTGAGACTGTGTAAGGAGGTAAGGAAAGAAAAGGAGTGATTCGACAGAAAACATCACCCTTGGGAAAAGGTTCACTAAATGTTAGAAATGGGAGCTAGGATTTTTAGACCCATGAGGAAGGCATTACAAAACTTGGCAGTTTTGCTGTATAGCCAGCTCACGTGGCCAATGCCTTTGGGATTCAACTACACAAGTTTAAAATTTATCCAACATCTCAAAATTAAATCCACTAAGTCCTTTTACACAGTTGTGAAGACTTGTAGAGTGTCAAGAAATAGTATTAACAAAGAAAATGTACATATCAACATAGGTTCATCTGAAACATTTGTGAACCTAATTTTAACAAAGTTTTGTTAGTTTTAAGGAGACATGAAAGATGTTTGATTATTGGTTTTGCTGTCAACTTTTTTATCAAGTTACGAAGCCTGGCTTTGTAACACAGGTTCTAAATAACACCAATTCTAAATCTAGCTCTTAATTTAGCCCTTGCTTTGGAAAGCAGGTATCTACTGTCAGAAAGTTCCTTGCTGGATTCCTTACACTCAGATGTTACTCTACGGTGTGGCTTGTAACTGAGAATGGATGCCTAGCCAAGGTACTGCAAAAGTATCTCATCTTGCTCAGATCTTAGATCAATGGGAACTTCTAAAATTATTGAAGGTGCAGTTCATTTTCAAATACATTTTTGAAATTAAATTTTTAAATTTAAATACAGTTATGAAATTCAAATCAATTCAATGATTTTCTTTACTATTCCCTTATAAAGACTACTGAAAGTATGTCCATAAAGTATTTAAGGTCAATAGCAAATTCTTTTGATCTGTAATTCAGTCAAGAGGCATTAAGAAATTCTTGAAGTTTAGCTTGAAGGCTATGTATGTATTGTTGAAGTCATCTGAATCTTTAAAATGATGGCAAGAAATGGCGAAATCTCCTATAAATGGTATCTTCTTCCATACATAAGTTTACTTTCCAATTATGAACAACGCTTTTTGTCTGGTTCATGTCATGGGGTCACCATGCAAGGCACCTTTAACTGCTCTTTCTTGCTCAGTAGCAATCACCAGACATCAGAGACTTCTTTATTCTGTATTTACTTGAATTTGATATTAACCAGTGATGATGGCAAAGCCATGGAAAACTTTGCTGAGAGTTATGATGTGTTGATCATTTGAAAACCAGCCACAGAAACTCAAAAATATTGTGTGCTCATTGTGGATGATTACTAGAAACCAGCCCAAGGAAGAAACACAACATACATTAAATTAATTTAGATGGAGATATTTTCCTAGCAATGAAGCAATATTTACAGAAATTATATACTATGCAGATGCTCCAACAGAGGGATTAACTCTGTTGCTGTTCTGCTTGGAGTCCACTGCAATTTAATGTTGATTTATAGCATTTACACCTAAACATTTTCCAGAAATGTTCCATTTGGTGACTGCATTTTTCAAAAGTCACCAAATTAACAGGACTGACTTGTGTATGTGGACATATGAAAAACTTTTTTCACGATCCCTCGTCATTCAAATAACCACAAAAAAGCCACTAAACTCAGAAAACAATTCTGGAAAATATTGTTGTATGACTGACAGTTTGGGGCTTTCATGACACTGGCTGAGAATTTTCCAACATAACAGTTTTTTCAGAGCACTTATTTGATTAAGGCTTTGTTGTGTCACAGGAGGGAAAAAAGTTCATTTTTATGAACTTTTGACGAAATACAGTCAGCATTCTTTTGCAAAGCTATTTCTTCTCCTGCTATCTCACCTGTCATGGTTCTTTAAAGCTTAAAGCCCAACAAGTTTCACTAGCATACCTGTTGTACAATTTGCCCCTAAGGTGCTGGACTGTGGCTCTAGACAGCTTGATTTGTGAACCCCGTAGCATTGTGAAACCAGAGTCTGGAAGCCTGAGAAAACCCAGCAGCTCAGCAGGAACTTGGAGACCTCAAGAATGAGGGCTTGAACTGATGTTCACATGACTTTCATGCTTCGTCGTAGAGCTGAACACCAAACCTCTTCTGCTTTCATGTTTTCTACACAGAATATTTTGATTAATTCAGAACTAGTATAATTTTTATGGGTGATTTTCCCATCCATGGTTTTTTTTTTTTTTTTACTTCTGTTTTACATTCCAAAAATTGAACACTGTGTGGTTGTTGTTTTGAGATTTAGCTTTTGTTTTTCCAAATTTTCCAGCAAAAGAGAAATGCTGATTTTTCACACTATGCTTGTAGCTGTTGGATCCAGTGTGACTGCATGGTTATGTGATTTTGACGTCTTTCAGAATCATAGCACTCAGATCTTGTTTGGTATTCCCATGCAGGACAATAATGGGAACGGATGCTTGCCTATAGCTGGTTTCCCTCTTGGCATATTACAAATGGGATGAAGGAAGATCCAGAATTTTGCCTTAGTGTGAGGGCCAAATTGTATTTGGAGCCTTACACTTTGAAATTACATCAAGGCTAAAGACATCAGTCTCTGAGGAAATCTGTCCTATAAAGAAAGCTGCACTGGTGTCCTTAGCTTCACCGGCTGACGTAAAGATAACAAATGCACTGTACTCATAAAGCTGGTTTATCAGAGAATGTGGAGACAGGCTAAAGGTTTAGACCTTTATATTCATCATGCTCATTGCCCAGTCTCACTGTATCTAAAACACGTATGCTAGGATAAAGATCCTGACTGACAGCCAATGGAACAATGCAACTTTAAAGCCTATTAGTCATTATAGAAATGCTTTCTGTATGAAGCAGTATAAGAATATGAAAGGAAACTAAAGGTCTTCATAATTTTTACCATTTTCTACTTGTGCTTCCAAGACCAAGTGCTTTGATTCCACTAACACAACACATGTTTATACGGGTATAGTAAAAACAAATAGAACCCTAACAAAACAAAAGACTATTTTGTACATAAGATGAAGGGTAAGAGCAAATCACATATGGCAGATATTAGTCGTGGTTGTTTAATGCCCAGCTGAAGGCAATTCAGATATCTAAGGATGAGAAAGGTATAAGAACTAAGTGCAGAAGTGTTAGGTCCAGATATACTGACTTTATCCAGAAGTTACATTTCTGCCCTTCACCTATGGCTGCACACTGGTGTATTGCAATGGGTAGGGCAAATTATATTTCATAGAAGTCTAATAATGAAGTAAGTAATGAATGTGCTTTCTCAGTGATGCACTGATTGGGTGAGCCTGCAAAGTATGAAGCAGTGTCATGAAGAGATATTATAGCTGAAACTGGATTGAAGCGGTGCAGCCACTTCCTTGTAGCACAGCATGTAGCTATGCAAGTATCCTGCAAGGTACCACATTGTGCTATGTTGGCACAACACATCTTAAAATATGGCACAGGTTCTCCTTGCATGCCTTACTATTTAAGGATTGCAAGATACCAGAGACTTCTTGCCTGGAAAGTATAAAAACAGTACTTATTTTCCTGTTTTTCTCTATACTTTACTTGTTCACATTCCAATCACTGAAATTTGGAGACTTCCTATGGACTATACTATACTATACTATATAAGCTATACTTTATATTGTGTCTCAGCTGCATACTTGTCAAAGCTTTAATGTATAAATTACAAGGCAGGACATCTGATTCTTCCTCTTTCCTATAAGCCTCCATGTGAAAGTAATATGGTATAAAATCCAACAATGATTTCATGTTCTGTAGTAGCAAAATCACTTTTTTTTAACATAAAGTATCCTGAAAACTTCGGAAAACAGGCTCTCTCTTCAAAACAGAACACGAGGCTTTGTCAATTGTTTCAGCTTTAGAAATACAGCACCAGCATTATAACAAACTTCCTCCTTTCAAGGTCACCAAACACGCAGTTTTGAAGAGCACCATAGTAATTATGCAATGAGTAACTAAAAGCTAAATTCAAAGCAAGCACCTCTGTTTATATCAGAAATAGTAGTGAATTGTACTCAGGACTTAACGCTGAGCAATTGAGAACACCATGAACTATGCCAGTGCTTTTCAAGTATTCTTCTCCAGGTCAACCTTGAACACCCAGAGTACTATGTTAGGTTAGGTTATATTTTCTTCTTTATTAACTATATTTCCATTACTGAGGTCAATGAGCTCCAATGTTTTGAATTGAGGCACTTACCTGATCAGTAAGTCACAAGTTCTTTAGTCTTTGCAAAGACAGGAATCACCGTTCTTGGGTGCTAGTCTAATGCCTGTGCAGTTGTCCAAGCAAATTCCTTGGGAGCTGTAGGCCGGATTTCTTTAAAGGTGTCTAGATGCCTAAAAATATGATAGAAATAAAGTAAATATATAGGCATCCTGCAGTCTTTGAAAATTAAACTAGTGATGGGATTACTCTGTCCAAATTGACGTGTCTACATATAAGCTAGTTTTCTGGGCTTTCCTTATAGTCAGCACAGAAAGGCAATTCTAGATTTATGTTCCTCTCACCCTAAGGCAATTTTTTTGCAATAACTTAGATGAATCATGTTCTAGAAATGCCCATTTCACTCCATTGACCCTCAGAGGTTCCTAGCTAAAACATAGATGTTCACACTGTAAGCCATCTAGGTGAACTGCATGTCACCCTTGGTGCCTGCTTGCATCTCTCAATGTAAAAGAAAATCTACACATCATCCCACTGTGTTTACGGATTCTTAAATTCTGACTCTTCATGTGCTTAGCAAAAAACGTTGCTACCATCCAGCTTCCCCAGTTAGATTACTATCTGAATCAGTACAGTGATATTCAAGGTTTAAAAATTATTACAGCAACATGTAAACACAGTCTTGACATCAAATATTGCAAAAAGCATTCTTTCCTAGCAGGCTGCTGCCATTCATATGTAAAAGGGCATACTGTGTTATTTAAAAAAAAATCCCAAATGAAAGCCACAAATTGGAAAAGAAGTCTATAAAATAAAAGTGCATCATGTTTTGTCTGTTTTTGAAATATGGCCAGACTAAACCATTAAGTGGGGATCTTGTTGCATAAAGTCTGCAGAATTCAACCACAAAGCCACTACACCAAGAATGTTGTGCCAAACAAAACATATCAAGACTAGTTATGCTCAATAAAATCTCTAAATCAAATGAATGTTCTTCATGCTTAGAACACTGCCTGATGTCAGAGAAAACACATATGAGCTTGCTTAGATATGGGAAAGTCTTTTGGTGTCAATTTATTGATTAAAAAAAAAAAAGTCCAAATTCAGGCTAGAAAAAAAGAAAGGCCAGGTAATTCTTTATCCAGATTAGTAGATTTTTAGTGGGTAAATTTGGATCAACAAAGGCATGCATAGGATTAAGGGTTAGTGTAGTGGGCCCAGAATTCCCTTCATTTCTGATGAAACTTGGAGGCAGGAATGTAGGAATTATGAGCAGTATGACTGAATAGTTTGTATTAATATATAAAGAGAGAGGGGAGGTGTGGGGTGTGTATGTGTGTGTGTAGGGTCTGGGGAGAATCCATAGAGGGTCAAAGTTGAGAAAGGATCAGGTAATCATGACTTATAACAGACGTACATTGGATGTTTTCAAAAGACAAGTATTTCCTATTTCTCCAATACAAACATATGCAACTGAGAGTGCAAGAAAACTGTTTTCTAGATATAACACTGTGGTGGTTTGACCCTGGCCACCAGCCAAGCACCCACACAGCTGCTTGCTCAGTTTCCCCCTGCACAGCAGGACAGGGGAGGCAACAGGAAGAACAAAAGCAAGAAAACTCATGGGTCAAGAAAAAGACAGTTTTGTAAATGAGGGAAAGATAAAAAACAAGTGATGCAAAGGTAATCAACCACCACCTCCCACAAGCAGACTGATGCTCAGCCAGTCTCTGAGCAACAGCCACTCTGGAAAACATAAAAACCCCAAACAACACTTTCTTCTTCTACACCAGCTCTATTGCTGAGCATGACATTACATGGTACGGAATATCCCTTTGGCCAATTTGGGTCAGCTGTCCTGGCTGTGTCCTTTTCCAATTTCTTGCCTGACCTCAGCCTACTCACTGTGGGGTTGGAGAGAGTGGGAAAAAAAGAAAGCCTTGACACTGTGCAAGGACTGTTTAGTAACAGACAAAACACTGGTGTGTTATCAACATGGTTTTAGTCACAAATCCAAAATAGAGCACCACACTGTCTGCTAACAAGAAAGTTAACTCTATCCCAGCCAGACCCAGTACAAACATTGAAACAGTTAAATGGCAGAATGTGTAACACATTCAAATAATTCTCTCTATAATAATTGTATTCAGTTGCATTGCTTTTATCAGGAATCACTACCATGTGTCATATGATATGCTTCACTCAAAAGGACTCTGGTTTCCTTCAGTGCATTCCAGTTTTTCTACAGCTTCAATCCTAGAAAAAACTTATTCAAAATACTGCTTTGCGATTCACAAGCCTTTATCAGTCTTGTAGGATTTCTGCCAATTATCTAAGCTGTAATGAATAAAAGAATGTATTATATTAAGTGCTGTATCTGTCTTCCCTTGGTCTGCTTCAGAAACACATCAAGACAATAACATTGTCCTCATTTGGAGAGGAAACACATCTCATTATTCACCTCTTTGTAAAATTCCTATTCCTAGCAGTCAGATAGCTGACCTTCCTACCTAAACAAGGTGTTAAAATGGTTAAGAGATTTGTTGAAAGTGACCAGTAACAGAGAGTCTAAGTGTAACATAATCCTCTTCAGAAAGCTATTTGTTGTTCTAGCCACAATAATCAAGGTTGCCATGCCAAATCAGTTTCTTGATTATCTTTGGATAGTTTTATGCATCATCACAGGTCCAATAACAAACTGATGATAAAATTAATTTTATTGGACATTTCATGCCTCCTCCCCGCAAACCTAGCACACATATGCTGTCTTTTTCTATACTGACTTAACTATTTAGAAATCACAGACTTTGTGGGTGATTACCTTTTCAGTTTGGGAAAGAAATAATTAAAGACTTACTGTACTTTCAAAATCATTGTGCTTGATTCTATAACCAGTCCTTTTAAATTTCTCATGGGAGTATTCTTACTGAACCCAATAAGCTTTCATAGGCAAAAATTTGGAAGACCAGGCTTTGCTAGGTGAATAGTGTTTACATGCACAGTACAAAGATCTATTAGCAATACTTAAAAATCTTCAAAGAGCTAGTGGTCAAAACACACTAATTTTTACAAGCATCTATGAAATACACACTACTACTCTATTTTATGGATGAAACTGCTGACAAACAGGGAGATCAAGCTGGTTTACTCAAGCTAAATTTAGTGGTATGGTGGTGAACATTTTACCATCCTCAGCCAGACTATTATGAAAAAAGGCTGGTATAGCATTCTTGTGTATGAAAACCTGAAGAAATGTAATAGTCAATCTCAGGAACATCTCTCATGTCTTTCTCAAGAAAAGTCATGAAAAGGCTTGTGGAGAATCGTATAATTTCTGCATGGTGCTGGGAAAAAAATTCCCACAAGAATTTTAAAGTTTTGACTTTTTTTGCCTCCATCTTGGAATGAAAATAGAAATTATGTAAACATACATGAACCAAAAATCTGAAGAAAAAAGATTAGGATCTGATCTGTTAAAACTTTCAAATTAGACTCTATTTCTCTGGTTATCCACCCACATGTTTATGTGTTTCTCACTGAATGGTCATTTTGACCTGAAAATCAGAATATTTTCTGAGGAAATCTGTGGTCAAGTTTCTATGAAAAATCTTCAGATTCAAAATGGAAATGATACACTGAGGAGGAAAAATCCTCTGTTTTAATGCAAATCCAATTTTGTCCATCAGAGATTTGCAATGGACATTTCATCAATGGCATGATGAAGGCTGCTTCATTTCACCTGCACCTGCTTGCAACAAATGATTAGAATTGTTTGTAAGCATAGATTATAAAAGTTCTTCAGAGTTTAGTAAAATTCATACACTTGTAAGTATATCTTATCGTATCTGCAAAGCACATAAACTTTTGCAAGCACAGTTTCTGCGATTCATGAACTTAGTCATACACATAGTTTGCACAAGGCACACAGAATGTTCACATAAACTTATGTGGCATATTTTAAAAATATGTTAAGATACAGAAATTTAATTTGAAAATAATCTCTGTAAGCATACGATGCACAGTTAAGTAATGAAGTAAATCAGATAGCTCTTCAAGGAAGACTCATTAGAAAAACTGATGGACACAACTGGCTTGAATGGCTCTGTTTCCAGAACATTGTAAACTACAAACTTTTGTACCTAGTTACTAATTTTATAAACAAGAGTCTATTTTAGATTGTCCATATCAAATGCTGGTTTGCTTTAATCTATAGAAAATATCACAGCTGAGGTTAAGGATTTATTTCGCTGTTACCATTTTGAGAAAAAAAAAATTATTCAGAAAGCAACAAGAATGTTTTCCCTATGACCTCAAATGTTATGTTCTGGTATTTTTAGCTTGTCCTTGCCTCTACCTGAATTCTAACAAAGGAAAAAAAATAGTCTGGAAAAGTTAGTTTATTTTATTTGCTGCTTCTCAGAAATCAGGAGAGGTAAAGCAATATTGGTAATAAATTATTTTTTCCTGAAGTACACACATACATTTAGTGGCTCTCATGTAGTCCTAGACAACTAGAAAACGAGCAGAAACACTTGGACCTGTTGTTATCTCCCTTTTGTATATGGAGGGGAAATAATTCAAATGACTTCCAGTAGGAAGAATTGCTTGCACATTTTCCTGCAAACTTCCATCACTCTGTATGAGGTGGTATTGTGATCTCATTCATCATCTGGTCATAACTTCACCATCTCTTGGCACCCTATTGTAAACTTTACATGACTGTGATACTTCTTTGATTCCTGAGTGAAGGCAATTATGTGTAAATCAGCCCTCTAAGGAATCCATAGATATTGCAGTGTTTTAAAATCCAGTTCTTGCCCCTTTATTCCAATGCAATAACTTCCCTGCTGTTACTTTAAACATTGTAAATAATTTCAGTTCTTTTATAGTAATTGGAAACTTATGCAATTTTGTGGCTTAATATTGCATATGTAAATATAGGTTAATTGAAACTGCCAACTAATAAATGTTCCTAATATAATATTCATAAACCCAGGATATTTCATACAAATACTTGGTTGCATATGAGACATCTGAATTAAATTTGGCTTTGAATTAAATAAAAAATAAAGGTGCTTTCATTTTATTTCATTAGGCTTAAAATGTTGTACTAGACATTGGAAAAGTGAATGAATTTGCACAGCAAGATTAAGGCAACTATGAATAACAGAACATGCATAATCATATCATATATTGCTCTTCTTCAGTCTTATTAACAATTTATACTATTAAAAAATATCTCTGGATAAGAAACTGCAATGGTTGGTAGTTAGAGGCAAAACACAATCATACTTTCCCTGTCAACATTCTTAAAAATGTCTCTATTTCAGTGTATATCTGTTGCATTGAAAGATATGTCCTCAGCTTGCTCATGGTATATTGCTGCTTACAGCTTCTAAAAGGCAGCAGGTGTGACATGGCACTAGTAAATTTGCTAGTCAAAATAAGAATTACTTTAAAATAAGAATATAACCTCATGAAAATGTAAGCCCACTGCACTCTTTTTTATACTGTATGCTTTGTAAGAAACACTGTTGCACGGCAATCATCAGGCAGCTTTACCACTAAACTAAAAAAGCCACTAACACTCTAAACCCTAAATATGTGCACTAAGACTTCAGCCAGCCTTTTCACCATTGCCTGCAGGCTGTGTAATGGATAACTGCCTGTGTCCTTCTTTGCACTGATGGCCCCAAGTGACAGAGCTCAGGCGACTTTTCCCAAAAGTACTACTTAAAGTATCTGGACTAATAAGATATTAACCAGACTGCTGAAATGTTTAACTGGGACAGGGGATAGGGGGAGGAAAAAAAAAAAAGAAAAAAAAAGAAAAGCATAAAGAGTAGTAATATTTTTGTCAATAGGGTACTAACTCTAAAGCTGAATGACAGCTAGGACATAGCTTTACGTATTGTTCCCCTACTGTTTCTCACATCACAGTAGCCTGCTAATGTATAAAAGGGTGATGGAGTTTGTATAAAAGGGTGATGGAGTTTGTACAGTATTAATGTAATTATGAAAAAAACTGAAAATGATCTGCTACTGATCTTGAAAGCACACAGACATCTGTGAACCAAGAGCACTTAGTTTTATACTCTCAGTATCTTGTGAATGGGTTGCAGTATTTGGTGGGTAGGTGCTTTTGGGGAACCAGCCTTTGGCATCTGCACTGGGAGGTGCAATGTGGCTGCCTGTGAGTTTGCAACGGCACAATTCTTCTGGCCATACACTCACCAGCATTTCCTGTCCATAGCCATTGACAAAGTGACAAAAAAGTTGTATGTGATTTCTTTTTTCTCTGAGACACTTTCCATGACTGAATTCTCTGAATTGGAAGTGTTACTGGCTCTCAGGCCATAGAGAAAATTAGCCTTACATCTGTACAGACATCAGGGTTGTGTCTGTGTACACAAACCTTTTTCATGTCCATCTTCCCAAATAGCCTGACTTTTTTCTTAATGCACATGGCTTTGAGATGTCAGCAATCTGCCAAAAGCTGAAGACTTGGCCAGGGCAACTTTGGTTAGCAAATTGGTCAGCATGTGTTTCCAATATGTATGCTATTGGCTTAATTAGGTTTAATTAACAAGTGTTTATGTCTGTTGTAGGGGACAATGACTATCTAGTGAAGGCTTATTTATTGGCAACATATGGCATTCTGGTGAATGATTGCCAGAATAACTGTAATGAAGCATTTAAAAGAACTTGCTCAGTTCAGACTTCTGGAATACTAAAAATGTTTTTCAGATGTCTGCATAGTCCGGGAGGTGCCTCTTAGATCAGTTATTTGAAAATGGACTTGGTGCTCCTTTCAGCACCTTATGACGTAAGGGGATGGGAGGTGGGAAGAAACTGTCATGGTATTAAACAAAAATTTGCGTATAAAACAAGAGAGATGCCAGAAAGCACAACTAATAGTATTATTATAAAAAATTACTAAAATTCCTTCTCTATATCCTAACACCATTATGTACACCCTAGACTTTACAGTGATAACCAAAGAAGTAGGATCTCCATTTCAAGTGACCCTGAAATTTAGCATTAACTTTAAGTAACTTTTAAAGTAGGTCACAATTAGAAATGTACACTGCTTGTGGACTCCATACAACCACAGATACTAACTCTAGTTAAAAAGATTTGTCTCTAAAATTTATCTAAGAAAAAAAAAATAGGCACATCCCACATAGTAACAGACATTGGTCTAAGCAAATACAGATGTTGTAATATAATACTTTTTAATGGGATTGGCCAGTAAAAGCACCAAATTCAGAACAATTGTTTGCCATTGAAGTTAATCTCCTGATCCAGGGTCAATGCTGACTGCATTTCTGTCTGGATTTTAGCTAGGAGCTCGTTGGCAGTTTAACTGCCTCAGAATAAAAATCTTTATTATTTCATGGAATTATCTTGAATTTTGTTGGAAACAATGGGGGTGTTAGCCTTCATCAAATCTCTCTTTTTTACATCTTTGAATTCTTGCTCTTAGGGCTGTACTTGCAAACCAGCAATGGAAAAAGAGACACACCAGTTCTGGCACCCCTGTGGCATAAAGTGGCATGCAAACTGAATTTACAGGCTTCTGAGGAGGTTGCCTTATAAATGGAAATTTCCAGGAGCAATTCTTCATTCTGGCTAAGTCTTCTCACCGTCAGCTGCACCCCTGATATTACTGAGAGGAATCTACACCATGCCCTTCCCCACCCCTCACAAAAAGAGAGATACATCTCTTTCCCGTAGGCAGCTGCCACAGCTCCACTCTCCCTGGCCTGGCAAAGTATGTGGTCTGTCTCTGTGGCTCTCAGGCACAGGCAGATTTTTGCATGCAGTCCATAGCGTCAGGACCGGTGCCCACCCATGCACTACACAGCTAAAGTTACTTGCCCTCCTTTTTACAAACTTCTGCAAGCTTTAGCTTGGCCACAGCTTAGGTAAGGGGCCAGCATCTTTCCCTCTTAAAGAATAAAACTTCCGTATATCCTGTTTCCCTAAGGCCACGTTGGCAGTTCTGCACCTCCGCAGAAGGTATCATACTTCTGAGCTTACTCTCTTAAGAGGTTTAGAGGGAATCTGACCACATCCTCATGTGCACACACAGGTTTGAAAAACTGCAGTTAAAACTTTTTACAACGAAAAAAGCTAGTAGCTTATTTCATGCTGGTTGTGCTTGAAACTCTATCACCAAACCTGTTCTTACCTCTAATTTGAACAGGATTTAATGTGATGCTGTTAAATGGAACTGTATCTTCAGATTATATTTTACTATTGATTCACTCTCCTATACTTAGCTTTTTCTTGTTTGTCCTCCTGAACAGTTCTTTCAGAGTTGCTCTTTGACTTTGCTTCACAAATAAAGAATTTTGCATTCATCTTTCCTAGATATAAAGAAAAAGTCTTCAAGAAGTTATTTAACAGTCAAATCTTTGCCTTTCATTGAGTCAATGCCATTTTACACATAAAAAGATGCAAGTGGCATAAACACTTGTTGGAATTTAAGAAAGTAGATACTTACAAAGGTAGTTTTGCTGTTTTGCAGTGTTAGCAGTCAGATTCACTTCCCAGCTGTACTCACACAATTGCCTATAATTTTTTCCCCTCAGATCAATGTTGGTGTTCCCCTATGTTTTCTACTTAGCTACATTGGGCAGCTCCTATATACAAGGAGCAGCCTTTACTTGTGGAGTTTAACAAAGATCCTGGAATATAAATTAATAATACATGTGATGAGGCACTGCAGATAACCAGCAAGTATCCCTAGGAGGCAATTAATAAATACAAATTTTGTGGGGGAAAAATAAAAAGTGCTATATTCTTAAATTGTAATCTCTTTCCTTTTTTTTTACAGAACATAATATGTGACAAACCTAAATTAGATAAACCCAGTACTCGGGTCTACTTCAAGGTGAATACTTATTATTTTTTTCTTGCGCCTTTTTACATTGTTTTTATGCTTTACAGATAATCCCTGTCCTGGTTTCAGCTGGGATAGAGTTAATTTTTTTCCTAGTAGCTGGTATAGTGCTGTGTTTTGGATTTAGGATGAGAATAATGTTGATAGCACACTGATGTTTTGGTTGTTGCTGACTAGAGTTTACACCAGTCAAGGACTTTTCAGCTTCCCATGCTGTGCTTGGTGCACAAGAAGCTCAGAGGCAGTATAGCCAGGACGGCTGACCCAGACTGGCCAAAGGGCTATTCCATA
Source organism: Nipponia nippon (assembly GCF_047370975.1). NCBI lineage: Eukaryota > Metazoa > Chordata > Aves > Pelecaniformes > Threskiornithidae > Nipponia > Nipponia nippon. The sequence goes on from NW_028262402.1 coordinate 33,896,689, forward strand.
CTGTATGACATCATGCTCAGTATATAAGCTGGGGGAAGAAGAAGGATGGGGGGGATGTTCGGTGTGATGGCGTTTGTCTTCTCAAGTAACCGTTATGCGTGATGGAGCCCTGCTTTCCTGAGGATGGCTGAACACCTGCCTGCCCATGGGAAGTCACGAATTAATTCCTTGCTTTGCTTTGCTTGCGTGCGTGGCTTTTGCTTTACCTGTTAAACTGTCTTTATCTCAGCCCATGAGTTTTCTCACTTTTACTCTCCCGATTCTCTCCCCCATCCCATTGTCAGGGAGTGAGCGAGCGGCTGTGTGGTGCTTAGTTGCTGACTGGGGTTACACCACGACATCCCACTAAAACTAGAGCAGCTATTTAAAAATAATAGCTTCATTCAACACAAGGAAGGCTAACGAAACTGACTCAGTATATTTAATTATAGTCTACCATACTGTTATGCCATTGCCAAGAGCTAAACATTATCAAATACTGAGATGTATTTACAAGTGACAAACAAGATATCTCAGTTTCAAGGGACTGCATGGTTCAGGAGTGTTGCAATAGGATGCATACACCACCAGTATAAAGATTGCTAGTTCAAGTGTGGACGAAGACAATCATGGGATCAGAAGTCCTATGTGGTTACTTCTGTAAAAGTATTTTATCAGCATATCATTTATAAAGAGATGTCACAAAATCTCTAAATCATTGAAATTTAGCCAAGACTGGCTAAAAACAGATGGCATTTCAGTTTCTTGTTCTGAGAAAAGACTATAAAATACTCAGAGGGAGTAAAAGCTCACAAAACTGATTTTTATAATGCTGCCAATATGCTTTCAAGAGGAAAATGGAGGAACTATTTTCCACTAATTGAAATGCTATTACTCATATGTAGTATGTAGGACAGAGTTGATTTTAAAACTATCACAGTCCTTCAGTGCCTTAGGAGATAATGATTCATGTGAAACTTACATATTCAGGGCAAATGCAAGCCTAATACAACCCCACAGAAGTCAGTGACATTATGCCTTTTATATCAGGTTTGATTTTAGTATGTACTTGCTTGTTTTAGTAAGTAGACCTGCTGCTTGATTGATACCACAGTTATAAAAAAAATAAACAAGCATATTAAGGAAGTTAAAGGATATTTTTTGAAGGGGAGTATTTTTGTCATTACCTTTGTAATTGGGCCTCCTGAAATACTGGAAGACTTGAGGCACCATTTTGTACCCAGAAAATGTAGACATTAGACAGGTTTCCTCATTAAAGTTTTATCTGGAGGCTCATAACAAAATGCATTTTCAAAGTAACAGTTTACTAGTAATGTGTCAGACAGGAACAGTTCAGCAGTTTTGTTACAACAGTTCGTTTGTTTGGTAAGATGCTATGCAAACTAGAAAAGTCCTCTGAAATATATTCTTATTTGTGGAAGGGTAAGAGACATCTTCTAAGAAACGCTGTTGTGGTTATGAAATAGTATTTCATCAGAAGATGCAGAAACACTTTGGGAGGCTGAACTGTAGCTAGGATTTTTTTTTAGTCCACTCCAACGAAGGCAAGGTAAAATAATACACATATAAAAATTATACTGGAAAGCAATATTATAGCAACATTAAAGTGGAAACTCTGGTTGTCCAAAAAGTCAAGAAGCTCTAAGCCAGGTTTCTCATTGTAAGCATGATGGTGTCCCTCATCACTTCTGAAGTACATGACTTTTTTCATTATTTATAATTGCCTAATATGTACGCTGAGCGAATTCTCATAACTTAATGGTTGAGAAGGAAAAGAAAGTGTTCCTTCCTATGCTACAACTTGCTGAACAACATGTCACGCAGGCCTTTTAGGTATGCTCAAGCAAAGATAGAAAAAATGAAAGTATCCTCACATGAGGAAAGCTTTGAATTCTTCAGGCTGAACCCTTTCTCGGGGGAGTACTCCAGCTGCTGGCACTCAAATGAAACAGGGTGCTATGCTGGAAAAAAGGGAGTGAAATTCCCCTCTTTCTCTCTCCCCCCTATTCCTTCAATGCACTTATGAGACTCTGCCTTGCACAGCTGTCAAAAGAAAAGACTAATGTCCTGGGCTGTGTGTGTAGGTGCTCAGTGTGAGAAATATCCCCCCACAGTCCCAAGCCTTGACATGGATTGTCCTGAAATCTCCCCACATCCTTGTCCAGGCAGCTCTGTTTGCTACCCAGTGCTCTCATGGGACCTCACCTTTCACATGCATTGTACCAGTAGCCTGAAGGTATAACAGAAAGCTGCTTGTTCACCATGGAATACAGGGACAAGAGCCTAAAAACAACGGTTGTCAAAATGCCTAAACCCCCTCAGGCACCAGTGCCTCAGCTCATGGCCTGACCATATCCCTACCCAAGTCAACAAAGGATCAAGCTGCACTACAAATAAGGCTTCAGTTTTACTTGAAATGGGGCAAAGTGTAACTAAAAAATATTGGAATGATTCTTTAACCCAGAAGGCTCTTTAAATCATTCTCCTTCCTACATTCTTCAAAATCCCTGATTGTGGCCTTCATCTTAACACCAAGTACAATATTGCACAGAACCAAGATTAGCCTTGTCATAGTGAAAAATAACCATCTGGCAGTCCCGGTACTGTGTAACAGTGTACTACATTGAAGAGAAACAGCTCATTTTAATTATGAACAATTAGTCTCATATGTAATACTGTTATTGTATTTAAGAAGAACTTTAATTGTTGTCACTTTCCCTAGAAGGATCAATGACATTTTTCTATAAGAAAGAGGGTGGTGACAAAATTGGAGGAGTGTATGCAACAAAATTTAAATTTTGTCCCTTTGTTCAAAAGTCTCCTTGCCTGCAGAAAATTATAAAAAATATCTAGTATCTGCCAGAAATTCAATCCCAGGTGTCAGCTTTCTGCCTCAGAGCAGTATTTCTATTTGCCACTCCTCTTCCGAACATGTCACGCAGCCAGGCAAGCACTGCTGCTGACATGACCCTGATAGGCTGACATACAAACAGAAATGAAAATTATGATGTTCCATCTCCTGCTCATTGCCTGAATGCCCTTATAATGATACTATTCAAAATGAGTGTTTACTATTGAAAGTGGGTGTTTGCTCTGTATGTCTTGCATGAGACTACCATCACATTTTCTCTCATGTAAAGTGACTTTCAAAAGTTGTTTTAAACCCTGAAGAAACAGGATTAAAATTAGGAACTACTTCCCTTCTATATGCTGACTCAAATCAAAGCTAAACAAAAGAAAAATCTCCATAACAGTCTTAAACTAGCTCTTGTAGGCCAAACAATGCAAGAGCACACCTGTGCAGATAAAAAGGAGTGACAGAAATACTAATTTAGAATGTTATTCATCAGATATAGTATACTATTCATCAGATGTTTGACTGTATAGGGCTTGAACTTCTGACACAGCATCTGCTACAGTAAAAGCTGGTGTTAAAAAGCAATGACCTTGAGATGGGCAGAGCTTTAGTCTCCATGGAGTAACTGACCAACTTTGTAAAATCAGCAAAAGGCAGAGTCAGAACACGCATAAGAATAATTCAGAAGCTCTTTTCCTCTCCTACTTTTTTACCATCTAGAAATAATTCCACTCCTCCATAAAGTTTTTTAAAGATAATCCACTAATTAGATTATGATTACACACTTCTAGGTTTTGCTACTGGATTTCACAACATTGGTTCATCTGGACATTAATTGTGTTGTCAATTCAATTAAAGAGCTTATCCAGCATTTATTCATTATGTGCATTTCTGAATTGTCCATGATTGCAGGATGCAGAACTTCAGCATGCATTTATTTTGTGCAGTTCATGGAAAGACACTTAAGGAGAGCCCACCTTTCCCTTTTCTCTTCCTGCATTGCATCTTTCATGATGACTCAGTCTGTAAAGAAGGTAGATCAGATTTTGTTTATCTGTTAGAACAGAAAACATCTTCCAGGAGGGATGAATGTAAAGTCCCATTTCAGATTATGAGTCTCTGAGGCAGGAAGGGTCTTGTTATTTCTTTGTGTTGTGTGTTTTACAAAGGGACCCCAAGTCTCACCTAGGGCTGCTACAATAATGAGATGTTAATGATTTTCTGTGAAAGACACATAGAAGCACAATCATATGAGCACAGATTTTGCAGCATAAAATGTCTATCACACATGTAAGAATGAATTTTTGTACAGCATTAAAAAATTTCTGTTTTTAGAAAACAAGAGAAGCCAAGAATCCAGGAACATAGTAATGCCTAAAAAATTTTCACAACCTCTGTGAATTAAAATATAATAATTCCAGCATAAATTAATATAGGCAATTGCAAACCCATGAAAAATGGGTTCCATGTAATGGAAACGGCAAATGTGGTTCTCTAGTAATTATCTCTAAAGAGAAGCCAAAATTGAGATGCACTATTTAAAAGTATTTAAAAGAATATAACTAGGAAAAAATACTTAAGGTAAATATAAGGCTCATAAGGAATTTTTTAGTTATTAAATTCGTACTCTAAATTGAATCATCTTCCAGTCTCATAGACCTTCTTTTTCTTTAAGTAAATTGAACTTACTTTAAGGATCAATCAAAACTCAATTGTAATATAGCATAATAAAGTCCCATACTATAAAAGTGATGCTCAGAACTGGGAGCAATCAGTACTGAACAGAACATAAACTTTGTTCTCAGCTTTTTTTGTGTGTTTTAGGAAGTATTTTGTGGATGCATGGTTTAACCCCAGCCAGCAACATCAGTGTGTTATCAACATTATTCTCATACTAAATCCAAAATACAGCACTATACCAGCTACTAAGAAAAAAATTAATTCTATTCCAGCTGAAACCAGGACAATGGAATATTCTGGCACAAAGCATGCAACACACTTTTATTTCAAGGGAAAGTTGCACCTTAAGCTCCGTAGATCAAGGAATCTTAGCCACAAAATGGAAATTCTGCTATTCACGTAGCTTGAACTTCTGCATAACATTTTGCCCCACCCAGTAGTAATCCTGGACTACCTGTCTGCCTGGTATCCACTCAGCCTTACAACAGAGGCAACATGTTTTCACAGAAATTTTATTTTGCAGAATCAGCATTTTGAGATGAAATACTGTTCCACTGGAAGTTTTCTAGTAGCTCTAAAGGCAATAGTTCTAATCTCACAAGTCTACCACAAGAAACCAAGGTTATTTTTCTGCCAGCCATGTGCCTGAGCACAGGCTCTGTGGCTTTATGCTGCTCCTAAATATTCCCCAGAAGTATAAGCAGTTTCTCTATTACTTTTTATTTTCATGTTGGATCAGAAATCTTCCTGTTGCACTTCTACTTTTTGAGGTGTGCCCACACAGTCTGTCTTTGGGACTTGCCTGCCTTCTCTGCACAAACCCTTCTAAGTCTTCTTAAGGGGGTGCTTCCATCTAACAGGCAAGGCCAACAGAAGTGGAAGCCATGTGCCTTACCTTGCCCAGTCAGCAACCAAATATCTATGGATTTTAGGTATGCATTTTATTTTACACAACCCCCTTTCTTGACAGCCACTGCTTTGAAATTCTTACAGGGGTCTGCCTTCTAAGGAGCTGAGATAGGGAAGCATGCTTACTCAACAGTCCTGCAGAGTGGGATCTGCAGAAGCAGGATCCTTCATAGGAGCACCCAGATGTTGCTCTAGGTTCTTTGTGGGTGAATAGTTTTATCACATTTTTTATGGTCTTCTGGAATCCTATACATATTAGTTCTTTACAGGCAAAATCAACTCTTACAGAAAAAGACACAATGCTATGGTAAAGTCCATTCTCCAGTGACTAGAGTCTAGAAAGTCTATCAGTACAACAGAAGATACATCTGGTGACATATTGGAACAAATCTGTATTTTCCACTTGCCAAAGTTATAAAACTCACCTTTAAATTTATAAAGAGTCCCAAGGGCATCTGTCGTTCTCCAAGTCAGACTGAATACAGCATGCTACAAAAGAAACATGGTGTGCTATCTCATAAATACCTTACTCTTTCCTTTGTTGCTTCTTAATGCTTCACTCCTCTCATAATAAGAAAAAAAAAGCTAAACAACTTTTTCAAGTTTAAAGCAAGTGGGTGTTCTTTTCAACTGGAAACCTTGAACAGTGGCTGTCCTGGTTTCAGCTGGGGTAGAGTTAATTTTCTTCTTAGTAGCTGGTATGGTGCTGTGTTTTGGATTTAGGATGAGAATAATGTTGATAACACACTGATGTTTTAGTTGTTGCTGAGTAGTGTTTATACTAGTCAAGGACTTTTCAGCTTCCCATGCTCTGCCAGGTGCACAAGAAGCTGGGAGGGGGCACAGCCAGGACAGCTGATCCCAACTGACTAAAGGGCTGTTCCATACCATATGATGTCAGGCTCAGCATATCAAGCTGGGGAAAGAAGAAGGAAGGGGGGGGGGACGTTCAGAGTGATGGCATTTGTCTTCCCAAGTAACAGTTAACGTGTGATGGAGGCCTGCTTTCCTGGGGATGGCTGCCAATGGGAAGTAGTGAATGAATTCCTTGCTTTGCTTTGCTTGTATGCATGGCTTTTGCTTTACCTATTAAACTGTCTTTATCTCAACCCACGAGTTTTCTCACTTTTACTCTACTGACTCTCTCCCCCATCCCACTGGGGGCGAGTGAGCGAGTGTCTATGTGGGGCTTTGTTGCCGGCTGGGGTTAAACTATGACAGTGGCAAAAAATCCTTCAAGGAGATATGGAAGATACGGAAGTAACCTATGTTTCCAAACAAAATATTTATTTCCAGAAGACATAGCCCATGTGAGGCTGTAGATCTTTCAACAGTTAATGCCCTTCTTGGGCTACTGCACACCAAAACCTGTGACTTTTCAGTGCTAGTAAGACCTTCCTTGGTATTTCTACATATTGATGTATAGCAATGATGCTTGCATGCAACAGATGACTCAAGGAAACATCTGAAAAGTTTACTATACCATTTTAATAAAAAATTATTTTCCTTTAGGAAAAGTGATATATTAAATATAAGTTTTAAATTATACGTGCTTTCAACCCCATAATGTGCAAATCTGCAGATAGGTATAGTGGGAATACGTTATCAAGAAGCAATGACATTACATTACACAATGAAGAAATTGAATGTCTCTTCTTTCAAGCAATTTGAATGCACTTGCATTTCTATAACAAGCCATTGTTTTTTTATAAAAAGAACCAAAATAGTTGATTTCTGAAGGACAAGGAAGTAAATTTAAGGTAATAGCTATAATGTGTCAGGAAGTGCAGTCAAGGTCATTGAATACTGAAAGCTGTGACCATTTGTTGATTGATCTACTAATTCCAGCTGAGAGGACTATGAAAATGTAGGTCTCAGTCCTGAGGAAATATCATCTGTGATTGACAGAGAAGTATTTTTTCCCACTAGAAAGAATCAGGCTTCCTTGGGGACAGACTAGCTCTTTGCTTTTCCTCACTATGCTGGATTTCAGATGGGAGAATCTAAATGAAGAAGGACACCTGGTAGAGGTTTGAAACAGTGACTTGGTAGATAGAGAATTGTAGGCTTGAAAGATAATTGAGTTTGACTTCTACCACATAACAGCAACTCACAGCCATTAGGTTTCTTTCTTATTTAAGCAAGGCTTATCAATTCCCACTAAGCTTCATTCACAGGTTTGAGAAACCTGACTCAATCCTTGTAAAATGGATAATATCAAAAAAATTTCCAGAAGTTCCCTTTGTTAAATAATGCAAGACCTGAACAACAGCATAAAGAGCATCATATTCACATTAAATGAGTTTTATTATTTCAAACATACATATAAACATGTAGGAATGCCTGTGCCTTGCTGTTTATGAGAAAGTTCAACATACATTTGATTTAAAACCTAGATCAATTGAGTTTTTCATACTTTCCATAATTTTTATCATTTAAGTATACCTAAAAGAGAGCTTTTTAGTATACATAAACCAAACCATGCACTCCGTATAGAAATGTCTGCTTATGTTCCCCAAATTGCTATGACTTCCCTCAAAAGATTGTTTTAAAGTTCTTTTTGGCTAAAGATTGGGAGAAACTCCACCAGAAAGACAACATGGCTTAAGACCACACATTATCAGCGTAGCATGGGATTGCTAGCATGAAATCTCTGTGTCTGCTGATGTGACTCCTTCCCTTTGCAGTTACTGCAGTTCTGTTAGATCTAGATGTGTAAGACCACAAAGCTGTCATCCATGATGCCTGGAGTTCTTTCTTCTCGTATTGGTTTTCTTGCTGTATCTCTGGGTACATCAGCTGTCTTTTACTATTTCTTCATTTGCATCTTTTTTCTGTCTTGAATTTCTGCCTAAAATGTCAAAGCAAATATTTGATGAAAACAAACAAACAAATAAAAACCAAAAGGAAAAGAAATGAGGTATCTTCGTGATCATACCTGACTACGCACCTAAAATTTTTCAAGAAGTAGAAGGAAATTGTGGCAGTACAGAAGGACCTGCACAGGCCCTTTCCACATGAGAAAGCACTGTTATGCAGCTATCAAGTCCAAGTACCTGATAATAGCACCCTTTGTGACACACGGAGAAGGGAACTGCACGAAGTGTTCCTTGAAAAGGAACATAGACGCTACTCTGTTTTGAAAAAGCAAACTTCTCCTCTTGCTGTTGTACCTACTGACTATCCTGATATTCTGTAGAGAGGTAAGACAGGGTACACGATGGCTGCTGTTGCTCCTCTCTCATGTTGGCACATTATCATGTTGTGCTGGTGTCACTCCAGTAGTTTGCATTAATCAGTAAAGCAGGGTTGGTGTTCCTGTATGTCAGCAACTGCAAATGTCAAACAAAACATTAAATGTTTTGACTGTCGTTTTTTCCAGTGGAGGCCCGAGTGTGATCTTTGGGAATTATTTTAATATATAACATTAGGACCCAGTCACTTTTCTTCAGTTCTTCAAGGTTGTTTTGTGGTTATTCCAGCTAGTTCCCCATTGCAATAGGTTGAACTACCTCACCCTTGCTCCACAAGATATGTCAGTGTACTGCAAAACTGCATCCCATCACAAAACCTTTTTTCCTTACAGAAAAGCTATAAGGACTAGTTTCCGCCAAACTACTCAGTACAAGGTTGATAACAAGCTTTAAATGAGGTAGTGTGGACACTGGAAGGGATCTAGCTGTGACCACTAATAGCAAAGCAGGTTCTGACCTGTGCACGTCTTTACCATACTTCAGCATGCTTCCTATTCCATTTAAAATCTTCTTTTCCACAGCTGCTATGAGCATAGACCCATGTATTTTGCAGCAGAATCCTAAATAGGGTTTGTGAAGAACAGTTTGGTCACATGAATCTTTGTTTCTGCCCCTTAAAACTCACCTCTGATGACATGAAAGAAAAAATTAAATATGCATTACTTATTTTTTAGTGTTGTTAACCCTATTATCACTTCCTACAAAGATGTCACAATAATCAGATAGCTGAAGCTAAAACCTAGGCACTTTGCAAAATACTCCAAAGCAGTTATTAAAAAATACTTTAAAAGAAGTACTTACTTTTTTAGCCAACATTTTTAATATATTCTAGTTGCCAAAGATATAGCCTTAAATTTAAATTCCATGTGATTTCTTTTTGGTAAAAATAAAAAACAAAAGGGATAAAACACAATCTCGGTTATATGATTGCTTCCCTTTAATAACCTTCAACACCTACAGATGCTGTAACTGGAACCCTGGTACTTCATTTCCAAACTACAGACTTCTTCCTTTTGAACTAAAAGGTCCTTTGGCAGTGAGCTGTAGCTGGACCTGTACATCCTTTCTGAACTGAAAAAAATCACTAGACACATAACCAGCCCTATCCTCAGCGACAGAAACCCCTCAGTCCTTAATATACCCATGTATAAAAGGCTGGGTTTACAACAAGCCGGGAGATGCCTGGGCCCAACCTCCTTGCAACAAAATGATTAATAACTCCACTTGACTAAATCTTCTTTCTTAAATACCTCTGTCACATGAATATTCAGCAGATTTAAGTAAAAGATAAGTTTTAAGTGGTAACACAACAACAGACTCTTTGATCTAGACTGACAAAACTAAAATTTTGAATTAGAATATTTTTAATATAACGAAAAAAATATTTGACTAATTTTTTTCTTGCTTGACAGAAACGTTCCTCCTTCCCTTTAAAGTAAATGGGTTAGACACCAAGCCAAACATTTTTTCCAATATGGAATTACAAGACTAGATGAAACAAGGTTTCATAATTGCAGCTGTTTTTACCCTGAAACCCTGGGGCTGTTACTTGGCATGTTAAACAAAAAAAAAAAAAAAAAAGCCACCTAGTGGTGCTTTTGTGGGACCAAACCAGCACGACTATATACATCAAGTACCGCAGAAACCAGTGAATTGACTGTCTCTAGTGTTCCTTCATAAAACCAAAGGAGTATGCCACAGTGGAAGTTGCTGGATTCCTCTAATGAACCACCAACTCTTTCATTTTGTTGCACAGCATCCAGAGACCAAGACGTAACTTTTGAGCATGTCCCGTTGTAATGCTCTGCAGCCTTGCAAGACATCTCTTTTCCCTCTGTCACCAGTAGGCAGCAGGAGTAATGCAAATGGGAAATGAGGGAATGGTGTGTGGAACAGGAAAAGTGTCATCTCAGAAAAAGCATCATGTATTACAAAAACAATATCTGAGACTTTCAATTTAACAGAGGAAATATAGACATATCACCACCCCACATGAGCTCTAATGTGTCATTCTTCACTATACTGAAATCCCAGTCTGGTACTGCATACTGCAGACACTCACTTCACTCTTGCCTACCAGACCCAGTGTGAACCATACACAAGCTAGTTACATGATCTCGCAGTTTATCCGTTGTATGCAGATGAAAGGTACATCTATTCTTATGCTCTCCTTTAACCAGACTCAAGGATGAAGATAAGTTCACAGTTTGTTTGCTTTCTATCTATAAATGTAAAACATCATGTCAACCTCCGTCTAATAAGCTAAAGGACCAAGCATATATATCAGCTAGAATATCCTTTCCACCAGTACACAATCAAATACTTTTTATAATTTCTTCTATTTTACATAAAATGATCACAAATCGCAGTGGCTTTCCATCTCCACAATCATGAAACATCTTTTGATTAGCGTTACATTTGCTTATGTGAATATATGGATGTGTGTGAGTGTGCACACGTGTGCATATGGAGGAAGAGAAAAGTTGAACAACACATTCTCATATTTAAAAATGTGAATGTTAAATCCCATCTGAATGAAGCATATTGCCCCAGAAAAGGACAGACTGGCTTGAAAGGAAAGTGCAACAATAAAACAAAATAGTCTAAAGCATAACTTTGAATCAGTTAATATGGTGGCACTTTTACATCTGAGTTTGCATTTAATAAAATCAGATTCTTTACTGAAAAGGGCGAAATATTTGTCTTATTTTTGTATAAAACTTTGGGGAAAAAAAGAAATGGGAATTCTTACACTGTGAGAAGAATGTTTCACAATTTTTTATCATATGATAAAAAGTCAAGGTCTTTTGGACTCTTAATTAAAGAATTATCTTAAGGAGCTTTTTTTCTTCTTAAGCTATCAACAGATATTTATGATTTCATTTAAGTTATTCTCCAAGTACTGGTTTGGTGGTAAAAGCTACGTTAATATGTCTGCTTTCACAGATATACACATTTGAAAACAGATGATCTAAATGAAGGTGGTATTCCTTCAGGCAGGCTGTTTGCATTTATCAACATCACTCCAATACTTCCAGTGTGTTTTAACACTTCCTCAGGTGCCAGTTGCAGTTTGCCATTTATACTGAGGAACAGAAGGTGTAAAATGGTGAAAGCAGAAGACAACAGCATTCCCTGGCATCTGACGCTCTTAACAGGGACATTTTTCAGCATTCTGTATTCATTTTGAATAATCGTTTGGAAAAGGGATAGAGAAAAAAAAAAAGTGAGGTTACTTTGGTTTGACTTTCAATTAATCACAGCATGAACTGAAAGTTTTACCTTCTGGATCATGTTCTCTCTTCCCAGCCCTTTGGATTCACTGAATGCCCTGCCTGGGAATTGAACAGATCAGTTGCTACCTCATGCTGTTGTATATGTACACATGTATGTGTACATGTATGTATATTACCAACATATATGTACATATGCATAAATAACTTCCCGATTTACTGAAGAACATATCTCTCTTTTTCTCAAAACAATGAATAAACACAAAATTATACCCTGTATTGTGTAACCTTTTGTATTACATCCATCATTTAGTATATACCACACTTTGTGCCCTAAATAGTGCCTGAGAGTCTCTCTTTCTTCTTAGCTGATCTAAGAGGAAGATGGGAATAACATTTATACATTTTTGCTATTATTTTGTCTGTACAGGATGATTACAAAATTGTGCTTTTCCAGGAAATTTGGGAAAGAATAACACTCACATTTTCATTCAAGTAACACTTTAAAAGTGACACATCTTATTCACGAATGGGCAACTAATAGTCACGTACTAGACAGAAAATGGAGTTCAGTCAGAGGTTTAGGGCCATACAGTCTATCTGCTATAAAAGAACAATCTTTCTGGCTTGGGCCAGATGCTAGTAGTCTAGCTTTTTTTGTAATAGTCTTCCACTCATTAAGAAAATATCTAATTAGGCCCAAGACTTAATGTAATGGTTTCTCAAATGTTTTCAATGAAAAAAAAAATAATCCAGCAAAGCAAATATCTAAAGTAGCACTTAAAAATAAATTAAACTTTATTTTCCACTCTCTCATGCTTTTCAAATACTTATTATCCAGATAAATGTGTTCTTAGCTTTTACTGGAGGTATACTACAGAGTTTCAACTTCTTGCAACGATATAACAATGTTCCAGGGGTCTGCCAACATAATAAGCTGATTGATTTGAAGATTTCTATTTTTAAAGTTCCACTGCATTCCCATTAGAAGTTAAAAATTCTGTGGAATAAATAAATAAAAAAAAAACAACCACAAAAATAAGTGATAGAAGGCTATCTAGAGAAAGATGTATTTTTTTCTGAACTCAACAGCTGCCGATAAAGTATTTTCTAGCACTGTACTCCAGATAAACTATATTCTAGCACTTCTCTGTGCAAGTAAGTAACAAGTCCCAGATGTCCTTTGCAGGCAAAAGAAGAAGGCATTCATGCAGGGCAGCAAAATTTTGAAAGACCTTAAAATAAGAAAGAGTGGACAAAGAGGGACAAATATTCCCTACAGTAAAATTCTGCAAACTACACCCAGTAACATTTCTGCAGTTGCACAGTTTCTTGAGAAGAAAGGTATGCTTGACAATTAGGTTAAGATAGGTGATTCTGGGTGGTTGCTTTTATCTCTCCTTTCATATCCCAAGCAGGAAAACTCTCAGTATATTTTAGGACATTCAGTATATTTTACTAGACATGTCAGGTATGGGATGAAATCCTACCCCAGCTGAAGTGAATGGGACCTGTTGAATGCATACAGCAAGATACCTACATAGCTGGTATTCCTACCTACCTAACAAAGTTAGCTCTGTACCTCATGCATTGAGAGTCTCTCATGCTTTATGACCCAGGAGACAGGGATGCACATCAGCTTGATTTATGGTATTAAACAAGGTAGAGTGATGGGTGGTGCAGAGAAAAGGTGACCAGGTTTATGGCTGTGCTGCAACTGGCAGCCCACATTCAAGGGAAATCATTAGAAGAAAATCATCCCAGTGCTATATCCCTTCTTCTGCTCATGGTCTGTTACCCTTCTAGGGCCTTCTCTGAGGTGTCTCACAGCTTGGGATAGAAAAAAGTCAGGAAATATGCTTCCCATTCCTATTGTTTTCAAACACAGGGGCAAAATATGACAGGCTTTGTTGAGCAATTTGCTTGTGGGAGTTTTGCTCAATTGAGGATTCAGAAGTTGCCTTGTGGTTTGGCTGGCTAGTTTGGAGAGAACCAACCAATATTCAAAAATTATTTAAAAACATGTGTGACCTTGTCTGCACCATCTGGTCAGTTCAGCAGGAGCCCTATGTGAACCACTTAAAGAAAACTGGTTTACAACACGGCCTTTTCTCTTCCCATAATATCTCAGCCTATGACAGACCTAAAGTTGAACAATGACCCGTGATTTGTTTTTTCTCCCCACATTTATGTGCTTTTTTTTTTCCCCAGTAGAATTGATAGTATAAGAAAAGAAAGAGTACAACCCTCTAATTCAAACTAGAGTATGTGATTTCAAAATAAAAATATCTACTTACTTAAATGGTAAATTGTGATAGATGTTCAGGTATCTACCTAAGTTCAGACATACCACAATTTATATGAAACACAGGCAAAATCAAGCTCCTAAGAAAAGGATGTAAACGAAAACAAAATGGACAAAGCTTTATGAGATTAATTAAATGAATGAAATACCTCCGCTCTTTTAGAGGAGTTGCATTGAAGTAACTGTCCTTCACTGCAGGTAGTACATTGCTCTTGAAAATTAAATGCTATATTCTGAATTGTTCTGCAAGACTGCAGAATTTGCCATACAAAATGCATGTAGAAAATATCCCTAAATGCTTACCCACCTCTTCCTTTTGTCAGACAAATATTCCCCATCTTTGCTGAGCTAAAAGCAAAAAGGGGGGGCGGGGGGGAGGAGGAGAAAATAAAAGAAAAAAATAAAGTATTGTCAGTATGCTATGATGCAATAGAATGTTTTCAGAAAACGTGCCTGACTTCACAGGACCTCACTAATAATGGTCTACACAACTGGTGGCTTTCTATAAATCCCCAAATACTGTTCTTGTCTTTCAAGGACATCTCACTTGCAGATGTGAAGAGCACTGGTAAAAGTGCTCTTGTATTGAACCACCTTCAGAAGACTAATCATATATCTCTTTCATTTAAGTGAAAGACCTTAATTCAAAAGCAAAATACTGACACTTAATTGTTATCTGTCCATATGGGCAATATAAGAACATTTAATCCAATGTATAATTATGCTAAATGGCATATATGCACATCTGCATGCCTTGTGCTGCTTACTCTCTGCTTTTCGTGGTTTGCATTGGTGAGATTTGCAAACTATTTTATTGAAAAATTAATGAAGATATAATGATTTCACTTATGTGATCCAGTCTGTTCCCAAAGTACAACCTACTGCCAGTTTTAGGGCATAGACATTCTCCTGAGCTAGGCTCTGGGGTCATGTAACATCGAGATTTTCTCCTGCATGGATG
The DNA here is from genome assembly GCF_047370975.1 of Nipponia nippon. Classification (NCBI taxonomy): domain Eukaryota; kingdom Metazoa; phylum Chordata; class Aves; order Pelecaniformes; family Threskiornithidae; genus Nipponia; species Nipponia nippon. The sequence continues at coordinate 33,911,888 of NW_028262402.1, forward strand.
CTACTTAAGTCAGACAGCTGAGCACCTGAGTATGCATAAGCACATTAACAGACAGTAAAGCCACAGCAGAAAATGTGAAAGGCTGGATAGAAAATATCTTACTACCAACTGTTGAATTTATAACAGTAAATTATGGATATGTGCATACTTTTCATTGCTTTTGAGCTCAGGTGGATAGATGGCAAATCATTCTTGTGCAAGCCAGAAAAAGAAAAGAAAAAAAAAAAGAAAAAAAACCCCACACAACCATCCCTTCCTCACCCAAGCAATTTAGTGTACAACATCCTACTTATACTGTACTCATTAGGCCTCTCTTTTCATAAAAAATGTCCTTTCAGTGACTTAGGCTGGTCTCTCCTCAACAACCAGTATTAATTTTAACTCTTCATCGTGCTTTCTAACTGCTAAATATTCAGACATTTGGATTACTGGCGCATGGTTACTCTACTGTCTGTGTAATCATATCATGTGGTTTTCTGTGGTAGAAGGTTTATTGGTATTTTAGAGGCAGTAATATGTAAGTGGAATTGCATGGGGTCGATCTATTTTTCTTCTTCTTTATACCAATTTTATACTGGGTGATGCCACTGATTACAAGCATACCAGTGTATCAGAAAAGATCAATAGTTGCAAGATATGTCTTTTTGATGGGATGCTTCATTTGAGCATTCACTTGAGGGCTGAGTCGATCATCTGTATTAGTGATAGTTCTACGTGTATGTCCAACTACGGAATTTATGATTTCATATTTTGGAGGACGGATATGTTCTATTAATAATCACGATTGTAATTACATATTAGCCCTTCAGGATATAAACTGAAACACCTGCACTGAATGTGGAAGGGCAGTAAGTTCAGGGTAAGAAGAAAAACAGAGAAGTGGACAGTGCTGGATGACTGAGACATTTAATTATTTTCTTTTTATACTGTGAGCAACTGTAACTGTTTACAATCTTACCTGAAGTTCAATGGTGTTTTTCTAAGGAAATTTCCACATTTGTTAAGAATTGCATCATGTTGGCATTGAAATGTTCCCTCCCCGTATAATTCCTTTCCCTCTCCCCAATTCTCCTCCCCATCACTATCCCTGTCCAGCAACTTCTTTCTCATAATCTCTCCACTTCCCACTGGATCCTAAAAGACATATTGGTAAATCCATTCCCTCAAGAATATGGGAGCCCAGAGCTTTTACGGCATGGGGAAAGCTGGAAACAGACCTAGTGCCTCTGTGCCACCAGTGCTGGAAGCGCATCTCCGCAGATGTTGCAGCCGTAGCATGCCAGCGTATTACAGCATCCACATTATGAACAGACAGCAGGACAGCACAATCTGCTCTCATCTAGACTCCACCAGACTGAAATCTGAGGTCTGGAGTAGAAGGTTGGTATGAGAGCAGCTCATACGGGGTTTAATAGCCTCAGTGTAGGCAAGAACACATATTCTGAAGAACTGAGAGGCAGAAGTATTAGAGAAACAGGCAACAAACTCCAGCCAGCTTCCAGCTGAACCTAATTCCTATTGGCTGACAGAGAGTCATGATTTTGTGCACAATATTTCTGTATTACATCTATACTTAAAAGATTCCTCAAGGCTGTTGCTTTCATATACGGAGAACAGATATTACGGTAAAGGACAGGGCTTCTTGTACCTTTGCAGCGGCAAGGAGTTGCTGTTCCTAACCCTGAGATGCCAGTGCACTTGGAGCCATCTCTCCCTCTCAGATAATCCCCTTCTTTCTAAGATGAAACTTCCTTCACTCATTTCAACAAATGTTGTGGAAGAAACAATTGCACAATAGCATTTGTCTCAATGCTGTTTCCCCTGTGGTTTTAAGTCTAAGGATCTTTGGTCATCTGTAGACTCTAACATGTTACTGACACCTTAGGAAAAAAAATAAATCTACTATTCATGTCAAAAGACAATATATAGGGAACCAAAACAGGCTGGAAAAGTTCTAAGATTTCGCAAGTCAAGGAAAAACAGTGTACCACAACTAGTCCACTGCAGTGAAATGGTTAACTGTACCTCCGTGACACCCTTCTCTCCTAGGAAACTCCCAAAAAAGGGGATAAAACCCAGTCTTCTACACTTGTGTAGCCTCACTGGTAAAAACACATGTGTTTTGCATATGTGTGTCACACACAACCTAGGCATTCGGTATGCGTGGCCCTGATCTGGTGAAGTCTGACACAGAGATACCCTTTTTCATGCAAGTATTGTCATTGACTTCAAAGGGACTATTTCCAGGAGTAAACTTAGTCATGTGTGTGACGACAGGATCAGGGAGCTAATATGAGCATGTGTCCCCGTTTACTCTACAAAATAGACACACACTGCTCCTTTTGCTGTCATCTCCTGTGGTGGAGACCTCATTCTGCAACAGACTGAAGTGTGATATACTGGCAGGTGGTCTTTATTAGAAAGGTCATTGACATTGTCAAGCATCTTTTGAAAGGTGACATTGCACCTAGAAGGTTATCAGGCCAGAGCCATGAAGTCTACAACAATTTCTCTGACAATATTGTAAACAGGTAATATGTCTGACCCCTTTTTAGACTTAACAAAACACAAGAGATTAAAGTTCTTCTGTGCCTCTTTCACCCCTCTGTCATCCATGTATAGACTTCCCCTAAGCTTTGTCCTGAAGTACCCTGCAGAAGTAGTGAAGTTGTGAAAGAGCTACTTTAATTATAAGTACCACAGTAATGAATTCAAGTACACTCATTTATCATAAAGGGCTTCCCCATCTGTCTCTAAAGTATGCTCAAAAATGCTGTGTATTTGATAACATGAAGGTTGAGAATTTAACACATTTTAGTTTTAAACACTCCATTTTGGTTAGCTTTTTGTAAGATTGTACAACTGCACTTTGACTGAAAGAGCAGATTGGGGGGGGGGGGGTGCATGTGCGCGTGCGTGTGTGTGGTCTCTTCCTAATTTATTTGCACTTCAACCCATTGGGATCAAGCTGCAATCCCTGTAGGCAAAAGAAGATTAGGGAAAGCGACTGACTGTTTTTTCCCAGACACAGAAGGGAAAGCGACTTCTCAAGTACCGCAAGTTTTTCTGGCCACTGTACAAATTGTTCCTGAGTATGGAGAGTTTCCAAAAGACCTAATTAGCAACTCGCTGCAAACATTTCTTTGCATTAGCTAATGATCCGGCTACACTTGTAAGCAAACAGTACCAACATATCCAATCAATGCAGAAAAACCAACAGAATGCCTATTAAACATCTGGATGTAATTTTCTAGTTAGACTTAGAACAAAATGAAAACATATGCAGGTTTCTTTGATCTATGCCTCAACAAAGAAATTGTCGATAAAAAAACACACTGGCCAGTCAATGTGTCATTTTCATAAAGCCTGGTCATTTCTCTTCAAATGTTCCCAGTTTAATTTTGTTGGTTTCCTGCAATCTCTAATTTTACCATATTGTGTGAAACCACAAGGGATTCTTTGGATCTGATTTTATTTGAGGTTTTACTGCTGCACGATCTGCTACTGACTTTTTTTTTTAATTCAACTCGGGGAATTTTTAAGGGTGAAAGAATGGGGGAAGGGAATACAGACATGATGGTAAAATGACCTAGTGCAACTTTTTGAACATTCTTGCCTACAAGGAAAGCTACTAATTAAAAACAAATCAAATTACAAAGAGGGTATGCAATGGCTATTAGCCAAAAGATAGCGAATAATTAGAAATGTAATTGCTTTACCCTGCTCACATCATTTGCACTTCATAAATAAAGAAATATTTTAAAAGTAATGTTGTTTTGCACGCCCTCATAATAATTATTATTCTTGCAGCTGTATAGGTAGTCACTGCTATACCACAAGCACAGTATGACTCAGATACTATTCTTTTCTCTATTCCACCTGTGCTGTCCTGCCATTAAAAAAAAAAATAGAATAACCCCCTCCCCCATGTACATAATTTTTAAATGTACTCTCTGTTTCTCTTTCAGTTGAAAATCCAATGATCTCTCAATATAAAACTTTGAAAGCATAAAATCTATTGAATTCTATAATTACTTCCTCCACTGATTTGCTCTCACTACATAGGTAGTAGAACAGTGGGATAAATCACAAATTTGCTAAATTGTTTCCCGCCCACCTGCAGCAAACTCCTAGTGATTAACATCATCAACATTTTTACTATATGTGCCAGTTTGTGGGAAGTTAAAAAATATTGCTTGTAAATAGTACTGTTAACAGTAAAGGAAAAAAATATAAACAGTGTGGTAAACAGAACATCATACAATACGTCATTTCCCTAAAGAACAGATGCTACATCTGAAACCCTTTCAGTATATTCAAACTACATTTTGGACCCAATACTGCTTTTTTCGACAAAAAGCTCCAACTGCTTCCAGTGTGAGTTTTCAGTACACAGTCAATGCAGGACTAGGCCCTTTTCTATACAAGGTGGGAACACTACATTAAAATGCTTACAGTGAAAGCCAATTGATTTCAAACAGCAGAGTCAAATGGACGATTTAACAGAATGGTTTGGGAGGGGGGTTAATACTGAAGGTAATCTTTTTATTCTATTTTTAAAACACATGACAAAGGTTTAAACACAATTATTTTTAATCCAGTTTGATAATTGTGTAGAGTATGTACACTATTGTGGCATAACGATCTGGTATAAAATACCACCTTGAGTGGAATACAGCTCTTTGCAACATGCTTAGCCATATTTTGACCTGTCTTTTAGTGGTGTAAATAGTGACTATTGCCATGGAATGAGGATGTTCAGTTTTCTGGGATTAATCCAGATTTTTACCCATCTAACAAAAAGGAAATTTTTATGCTCTAATCAGCCAATGATGATGCATTATAAATTAATTAAATATCAGATCATGTTTGTTATTGTTCACACTATGTAATGTCAGTGGCTTTCATTTAAAAAAAAAAAATCATCACATTTGATTCTGCTACTGCTTTTACAGCTTTTCTACCTCGATTATAATGGAGAAGATTCAAAATGCCCTTAAGTGTCTGATTCCAGAATCTAAGTAGGTTAAAAGCACTTGTTAAAAAAAATCAAGAAAATAGAGCTTTTCAGTTTCTGTTAAAACATGCCTTGGACATTTTAATGATGACAAATAAATGTTACAAGACATTTCAACTTTCATGTAGGCAAGCAATTAAAAAAAAAAAGCTTTTGTTTATGTTCCAAAACATAGTGTTGTTTTAATGTCGTATCTGTTAATATCTCATTAACAACTTGTGCTAGCAGGTTAAGCAAAGTACAACCAAAGTTAGGTAAGTGTTACGTTATTACAGACTCCATAGCTACTAGGTACACACACAAAGTATATAATAATAGCTTGCATTTTTATGGCATCTTTCATCTGAAGATCTAAGTACTTTACAGGCATTAATTAATTAAGCTTTCTAATGCCATAAACAGAGCAGTGAGTTGGCTTGTCCAAGACTACAAGGGAAGAGCTGGGAACAGAATGCAAGATTTTTAGCTTTACTTATGCACGCGGAACACCAGAGAAGTTTACATTCCCGTCCTGGGAACCACAATCTATCAAAGGTCACTATCAACGGTATTTTGCCTCATGTCTTAAAAAACATTAAAAGTCCTCCCATTTATTTATGTATTCACAAAGGCGTATGCACATATATATTGTATTTATCAATAAGAACACACACATACATATGTATAGGTGCAGACACCTACAGGTACAGACACTATTACATGTACGCATATACACGCACACAGACACATGCACAGAGACATACATGCATCTGTTTTCAGTGTCAAAACTCTGTAGTCCCTGAATGAAGTCCAAACTTCACTGCAGAAGACTGAGGGAGTATAATTTTCTTTTCCTTTGGTAGTTTTATGTAAAACTGGGAATAATATCGCATGGAAATGAGCACTCTGAATGAGTAAAGCTGTATCTTGATATTGCAACACATCAAATTTCATATCAAATTTTAAACATAGACTCCTCTTTAGGATACAAGACGAAGCGTAACACAATTCTAAATAAGTGTATCTAGTAAACATTAATGGGGAATTGTGAGAAAATGCAAATTATAAAATTACGCTTACTGTGGTTGAATGATGCGATACAACGTTTTAAGGCCTCTTTTTAGGTAGTATACAGGTGTACTGACAGCATAAATATGTCTTAAGGCATTGTTTTAAGTCTGAAGGTATCAGTATTTCACACTTTATCGTGTAATTGTGCTGTGGATTAGGTGGTTGTTAATAGAGGATATGTTTTGAAGTTTACTTCGCACTGCAAGCTGTGTCACCATTTGTCATCTCAGCAGTCACGCACAGGGTGTGGAATTTGTTTGACCTTCATCTACCTCAAGCAGGCCTATAAACCATTTACAACAGCAAAGCTCCTGAAGGCTTTCCTCGAGCAGACCCGTCTTATAAAAAAGTCCATTTTCCCCAAAGGACAACGTCCGTCTGATCAGAGGGTCACTCCAATCAACGTTTCAGCCGGTGTATGTGAGTGACGCGAAGGAGCGTGAGCTTTCGCCCTTCTTTACGGTGTTTTCTGTACAGCTGAGAGCACTGCAGCAGGTGCTACAGCACGCACCGGTACCATCATACAAACCAGGCGGGGGATCGGTGCAGTACCCGCCCGCCCGAGGCACAAGGCGGGTTCTGGGGACAGGGAAGCTTGGCCTCTGCCCTGCGCGCCCTGGGCCAGGTTCCGCCTGGCCACCGGCCCGGCTGCGGGGCCGGCTCCTTCACACGGCCGGGTTCTGCATCCCTCTGGTTAACTGCAGGAGATGGCGGACGCCCACCTGCGCGCTGCGAATACCCGCCAGCACCCGCACGCATCGCGGGCAGAGGCTCCCCGCCGGAGGGCGAGCCGCCCGCCCGCCCGCCGAGCCCCGCCGGACAGAAGCCTCTGGCGGGCCGCAGGCGCAGAGCCGCGGCCGAGGCCGCTCCGAACCGCGCACTGCCCGGCACCAGCCGCCCTAACGGCCGTGGGGAACAAACGCGGCCCGCGCGGGGAAGCGGCGTGGGCTGGGGGGCGGGGCGGCCCCGCCCCGCTGCGTAGCCGCCGGCCCCGGCGGCGGGCACGCGCAGGCGCCGCGCCACGGCTCGCCGGCAGCCCCGCCGCCCCGCCCCTCCGCCCGCCGGCCCCACGTTACTTTGATTGACGGCTCAGCCTCCCCGCTCTCCTTCCCACCGACCTTCCCCTCCTCCCCGCCGCTCCGCGCGCTCCGCGCCCTCCCATTGGCCGGCCGGGAGCGCTCCCGCCGCTCCGCCAGAAACGCTTCCCACCGAAAGGCTGAGAGGCGGCGGGACTCGGGCGCTCGCCATTGGTCCGCGGCGCCGGGCTACGTCACAACCCCACGTTGGCGCCGGGGAGGGCGATTGGGCGGCGGCGGCGGCGCCCCCCCGCCCCGCGCGGCGGCGTGGGCGGGGCCGGGCGCCTGGTTAGCTGGCGGAGTGTGAAACCGCGTGCTAATGTAAGCGGCGCGGGCGAGCACGGAGCGTCCCGCTCGGCCCGGGCCGCGCACCCGTCCCGCCGCGCGCCTCCCGCCGGGCCGCCCCTGCTGCCCCGCGCCCTCAGCCGGCGCGGAGGGGAGGGAAGGGGAAGGGGAAGGGGAAAGGAGGCCGGCGGCGTTTCCGGCCGCTCGGGTCCGGATCTTTCCGCCGGGGAGAACTTTATCCCGGGTCGGCGAGGAGCGGTGGGGCAGCGCAGAGGAGGGGGAGGAGGAGGAGGAGGAGGAGGATGCTGCTGCCGCCGCCGCCGCCGCCGCCGCCGCGATGTGCCACGATCGGGGGGCTCCGGTGAGGCGCGCAGCTCCCCGATGCGCGCCCGCCCAGAGGAGGCTGCAGCGGTGCTGTTGCACGAAGGAGCTTTCCGTCTGATTTAGCCCCGTTACGGACGCTGTTATCTTTTATTTTTTTCTTTCTTCTTTTCCGCCCCCGCCCCCCTCCCCGACGGAGCGGGCTGCTTGGCCGGTCGGGCCAACGGGCATTTTGAGGGGTTTTGTTTTCCTTTTGTCCTAGGGACCTCTCTGCAACTAACGGAAGAGTCTCTGCTGCGTGTGTGGTTCCCCCTCCTCTGCCCTCCTGCGTTTCGTGCATGTGCTACTGGAGCTGCTCCGATCGGGGCCGGCTGTGCAGAGCCCCCCCCGCCCCCTTCCTCCTCCTCCTCCTCCCGCCTTCCTCCCTTGTTCATCGCTCCGTGTCTTGCCGGTGACCTGGCCCCTCCGCCGAGGCCCGGGAGCAGCGCGGCCCTCCCTGGAGACTTTCTCTCGCCCTCCCGGCTTGCGACGGTCCCGCCGCTGACACCGCGTCCCGCTTCCTCCGGCTGGATTTTCCCCTCTTGGCAAGAGGCAGAAGTGGGGAGAGGAGTCGCCTGCGCCCGGGCTTTCCGGCCTTACAATTGCATCGGCAACTTGCGAGCCCGAAAGGGGGATTATCTGCTCCCGCGGCGGGGCGGCCGCGGCCCCCCCCGCCCCCCCCCCCCGTCGGGTCCCGTCCCATCCCGCCGCGCCCGGGCGCCGTGGGCGCCGCCCGCCGGCCGGAGCAGCGCCGGTGACCGTCCCGAGGGCGGCCCGTCCGCCTCCCCCCGGCACCCCCAGCCCTCCCCGGAACAACAGCAACAAAGGACGCCGCGGCCGGAGGATGTCCCCGCGGCGAGGGCACTGAGCGGCGCCTCGCCCCGCTGCTGCCCGCGGCGGCGGAGGGAGGGCGGGCGGCCGGCGGCCGTCGCCGCTCCTGCCCCCTCGGCGCCCCGGGTGTGAAGCCGGGGCAGGGCGGGGGGCTCGCCGCGAGAACCGCGCTGCGAGGGAGCCCCGCCGCGCCCGCAGCCATGTTCCCCCAGAGCCGGCACCCCGTAAGTACGGCCCGGGCCGCCGCTCCGCGGGGGTGGGGGCGCGGGGCTGGCCGGGGAGCGGGGCGGGGGCTGGGCAGTCCGGGCGGCGCCCGGCTGCCGGCGCTGCCCCGCCGGGGCGCACCCCCGGCTCCCCCGCCCTGCTGAGGTGGGGGCGGGCGCCCCCCCAAGTTTGTCCCTTTCCGGGAGCAGCGGCGCATCCCTCCTGCCGGCGCGGCCGGGGAGGGGACGCCCCCCTCTTCCTTCCCCTCCCCCCCCCCCCCGACCCCTTTTGTTTCGTGGGCAACTTATTTGCCTCGGGAATGACGGCGGGGGGTCGCCGCCGGGCCGGGCAGCATCCCCCTCCCCGCCGAGCGCGGCGCCCGGGCCGGGGCCGGCCGTGCCCCCGCGGCGGGGGTCGGCGGGGAGGAGCCGGCACGCCCCGCTTTCGGGTAGACGGCGGCGGCAGGAGCGGGTGGGTCGGGGCCGGAGCGGCTCCCGGAGCGCGGTTCGCCTCGCCCCCCCGCAGATGAGGGACGGGAAGGTGGGTAACAAGTGCGCAGCGCCCCGGGGCGGTGGCGGGCGGGGCGGGCTCTCCCTCCCCGTTTCCCTCCATCCCTCCGGCCCGGCCCGGCCGTGGCGGGCAGCGCCGCGCCCCCTCCCCGCGGGGCGGCCGCGCTGTGTCTGAACGTGCCTCTTTCTCCCGTGCCGGCCGCCGCCACGCCAGACCCCGCACCAGGCTGCGGGCCAGCCTTTCAAATTCACCATCCCGGAGTCGCTGGACCGCATCAAGGAGGAGTTCCAGTTCCTCCAGGCGCAGTACCACAGGTGAGCGCCGGCGGGCCGCCTCGGGGCCGGGGGTCGTTGCCCCGTCCCCGGCCGGGCGCGGGGGGCTGCACTGAACGGCCACGTCCAGGCGGTGGCGTGCGGCGTCGCTGCTGAGCCCCGCCGCCGGACGCGGCCTCCCCGCCGCCGCCGGCCTCTGCCGCCCGGTTTGGTACGGGGCGGCGCGGGGAGCCCCGGTCCCCGGCGCTGGCGGGGGGTGCCGGGAGGGCGGGGCGCGCAGGAGGAGGCAGCCCTGCCCTGCCCTCCCCTGCCCTGCGCGGGTCCTCCTGCCGGTGTGCTGCCCGGGCACCTGCGACAGGGTGGTTATGTCGAAGCTGGAGCGGTTCGGCGTTTGTATGCGTTTAAAAAAATACATATATTTGTTAGGGATCCTTACGTGGAGGACTTTTTTTTTTTTTTTAAGTATATCGAGAGAAGACCTGCGCTAATTCTGTGGCACAGAGCATTAAGGAGGCTAATTCTCATGTTTGCTCATTTGTGTGTGGTGTTAATGCAAAGATTAATAAAATGCCAGCGTGCGGTGCTTAAAGAGCCAGGAAGGATTGTTACAGCACACGAGTGCTGGAGTACTAACACAAAGTTGACGTGAATCTAGTGAAGCTGTGGTGTGCGTTTCTGATTGCTGTGCTGTCCTTCAGACGTTCTTGTTGCGTTTGTGCTTGCTGCTGAGGTCCCCACAGAGATTTACGGTACGGGTTCTTGTGTATGCAGGGCAATTGGCCTTAAGGGGCATTAATCTTTCTTAATTTTGTACTTACGTGCACCTGCAAGATCTGGATGGCTTTGGAGGTTTCCCAGTTAGAAATCACTTGGTTTTGGTTAGGCTTCTTCTTTCTTACCTATGATACTGTAGTCTTATCTAAAATCGTTAACTTGTTTAAGCCGTTTATTACTTTAGAAATGCAGTGTAAACTATAAACATTCGGTATCACAGCAGTAAGTGAAAAATGCTGGCTTAAGCACTAGCTGTTCCCTAGGATGCTTACTAGTGTCATTAAAAAAAAAAAAATCAGTTTGCCAGAGAACAAAGGGAATATTGAAGCATTTGCCCTCAGTGAAAGTAGTCAGAATTAGACCGTTGTTAGTCATGAGATATGCAAGTGCCAAATGCAACTTCTTTTCATTTATGAAAACAAAAATAGAAAACAAACTTGCTGGTAAATGATAGTCAAAATTACCGATTTTTTCAGGCTGTGGGCAAGTTGTAATTGTAAGCGTGAGTGGTGTTACTTGGCGGTAATTTAGTAAATCTTGTCTAGAAAGAAATACCCCTGTTTTACTGCCGAGAAGTGTTTTGGAAAAATTCAGATCCTGTTATAGCTTGAAAGTTGTAGCACTTCCTGGCAGCTCTTTGTCAAAGGATGAAGATTGGATATGCTTGGGTTCTGGAGGCAGTTTGGGTCTCATACAGCACCCATGAAATAACTTTTAAATTTCCTGTTCAGCCTTTGTATTTAAAGTATGAATTAAGTCTTTCTGTGTTGTATGTTACTTTGAGTTTTTTTTTCTTAATTAGCTGCTTCTGTCAAAATACAAATAAAGTGGGTAGATGTCAAAGCGAATGACATAACAGTTACATTAAAGTGTGATCTATTTTGTAGCCTTAAATTGGAATGTGAGAAACTGGCAAGCGAAAAGACAGAAATGCAGAGGCACTATGTGATGGTAAGTATATTTGGTTTTTCTTTATTTCAGTAAATATCTCCCAATGCAACGTAAGCCAGCATAAGAAAATAATGTATGCTCCTTTATTTGCAGTATTATGAAATGTCGTATGGATTAAACATTGAAATGCACAAACAGGTAAGGCATTTATTTTCTAAACGACAAAATCTGCAGTCTGTCTAGTGCATTTAAATGTAGCTGTTCTGTTTGTGTTCGGATGACTGTATCGTGTGTCTGAATCAATAGGCTGATTTGTAGCCATGATTAGTAAACCTTTGCCTACCTGCTGTCAAATGAGGTACAGATTAGATTGAGCAACAAGGCTTTCTTGGTAGTGGTCCTGAAAGACATTGGCAAAAATAGGAAAGGTCTTGAGTCTATGGCTTCAAAAATATAATTCAGTGCTTTACGTGGTTTTCTTTTGTTGGTGGTAGAGCCTTTGAAATGTAGAACTGGTCTTATGCGTGTGTAGCATGTGTAGTGATAGCTGCTCAAATCCTTGCTGTTTAAAGGTATGAAAAGATTAGTGACTTGGAAAGCTCTAGTTATGGCTATGAGTTTGCAAGTTCCCATAAAATTCACACTTATGGCCACTATAATGGTGAATAAAAAGAGTATTGAACTGGAACAAGACACTAAGGACCTCATAAGAGAAGAAAAGCTAAATGATTGCTCAGCCCAGAGGACCCTCAATTGAGTAGTCATTGTCTGCCAAATAAAGCATTAATGGCAGGGTGTAAGTATTCTGTAGATATGCTGACATTCACTTTTTCATCAAGATGCTGGTACAATAAGTCTTTCAGAAATCGATGGCCTCTTAAAAAAAATTATCATTAGATGAAGTTGCACAGTTGGACACATTTCAAAGTGCAACAATACAATTCTTTTGTGATGTGTATGTGCTATTTCATCTAAAACTCTTGTTTCATTAAATTAAAGAGCATGGCTGACCGGCTAGGGCACAGCGAAGCAATTGATTAGTTCAGGCTTCGGATCTTCAGTATATTCAAAGACTTTCATTAAGCAAGTGAATTGCAGAGTTGAATTTTGCTTTTGTAACTCTGAACTCTTTGATTTTGTTTCGTTTTCCCCTAAAAATATTATATTTGATAAGGTGGTATTGTAATTCCATGATAACTTTACGTCTGCAGGGCTGCGTAGGTATTCTCTTGGTTTTTAGAGGTACACTTGTTTGAATCCAAAATGCTGGTAGAAGAAGAAATACGACAAGCCCCCTTTTTTGAGTAATGAACCGAATAGGTGGACAGAGCAACTAAAGTAGTGCTTGACTTGGTTCTGTACTGTAGCCGCGTTAGTTGTCGTGATTTAGAAGAACGTAATTTTTTTTTCTTCAAGGTGACTTTTCCAGGCTTTGTGATTTGGAAACTTCTTTCTTGGATATTTTTTTTTTTTTCCTATCCTAAACAACCTTTTGGCATACTGTAACCTGTGAGGAAGCCAACATCTGTATAGGAGCCTCATTTGGTGCAAAATGGATGTTGTTTTCAGATTATTTTTGAAGGGAACGTGTGACTTCAGTAAATGTACTAGGAATTAACTTCAGATAAAATCAATTAAGCCCACAAGATTAAAGAGTGTCAGAACTGAGGTTTCCACTTTGACCTCAACATCTGTGTATTGCAAGGGTTTAATGTTCTGTATGTATGGCAACTACAATTACTTACCCAGTAGGCAGTGATACTTCGGAAGCTTTTAAGATTTATGACACAGCATATACCTATGTTGGTTCTAGCTGGGGAGAGTAGAGCACACTTGCTCTGTGTATGCTGTTAAGAAAAGAATAAGCTTTTGAAGGCATAAATACATTTCCCTGGATATGAGTCTCAGATACTATGCTTTTACATGTTAAGTAATTCTAATTTCCAACAAAAGTAGCACCTTCTTGTTAAAGATTCTTGATTTAGATGCCTGCAATCAAGATGCCAAATGGTGTTACAGTTCAATATGTAAGTGGTCTTAGTTTTTTTGTTTCCTGTAATCTACCAATGACATTCTTCTGGATTTCCACTGCTGACGATAAGTTCTGAGGAGGCTTTTGGCAGATAGTAATCATAATTCTTATTAAAACTGGTGAAGTCTAGCCCCAAGGGTGTAGCCAGGCTCAAATTGATGCTTTTTGCTGGCTGATCACCAGCATGGCCTAAGTGCTCATTATGTTGTAGAGAGGGCCTTTGGAGCTCTCATTACGTTTGACAGGAATTCTCTCTAGGGGGAAACTGGGCATTAGCTAGACTCCTGACAGGCTGAAATTATTCCTGCTTCATGGCTTATAACCAAATGCTAGCAAGGCATCATCAGGGGACACGAAAAATTGTCATTTCTGACAACATCTTTGTTACTGAAAAATGCAGTGATGGGGAAACTTTCCACTGAAAAAGCTTTAACGTTTTTAAGGCCTGCCTCCTATGTGGATGCTGCGCTCACTCTGTGTGAAGCCCTTCAGAGTGCTTGGGCTGCTGATTGAAAAACAAAATACACTGCAGCAGTGTTTCTTTATGCAGCGTGGTGCATACATCACTGTTAAGGTAGAGTCACTTCAATAAAATGAAGTAGTTGCAGTTTGCCTGCGTGTGAAAGGGTTGATTTCCTGTACTGACACAGTTGCATCAGCACTTCCCTCTTCATTTGATTTAGTAATCTATTACAATTTGACTAAAACAAAGTTAGTCAGGACTTGAATGTTGCTATAAACAGACTTAATTGAGGTGAACTTTCCATACACAAACAGCTGTACTGCAGAGCTTTCCACTTGACTATGTTGCGTTTGAGTCCAGAAACGGCCATCGTAAAGCTTCCTTCACAGCTTTAGCTTTGGCACTTTGCAGGGTTTAATTGCATAACTGTGTGCTTAAATCAGGTACTGCTGCTGTATTTCAACCTGCTGGCTGAACAGTGGTCAGGAAATAATCTTTTTGGCCTATTTGTGGTTGGTTTCTTTTTTTTGTGGTTTTTTTTTTGGTCTTGTTTCTGTGTGTTGTGTTTTTTTTTCTTAATTTTTATTTTTTTTAAGAATTTCAAAGGTTAGTTCTTAAGAGGATGTTGTGTGTGGATTCTTACACTGTTTTCAGAGATAATTATTTTCAGGTGAATAGTTACTGACTAAGGTTTGCATACTTGAAACAGAAACAGGCACCTGAGGATTCCTTTAGGATGGATGCACTTGATTCAGATATTGTTTTTGTATGTGTCAAGAAGACAGAATGAATAAGGACGTTTCATGTGGTCTTAAGTTTCTCTTCTGTGTTATACCGCCCAAGTCAGATTTTTCCCGCTGTGACATCCATGGCTGGCAAAGCAGATGCATCAGCTGTTAGTGCCAAGATGTAGAGTCAGTTGGGTGTTAAAAATCACGCCGTACTTAAAGGGTTGCTGCCCTTGGCTATTAGGGCAGTGCCTCTTTATTTTCACCAGCTCTGTCTGTCATCTTCTGTCATAAGTCAGAAGATAAGGCTTCCTGTGCATTTAATGCCTAGATTGTTTAGGTGCAAGATTAGCTTTTGTTCAGTGGCAGGCAGCCAAAGAAAGAAAAATTCATCACTGCTGAACCAACTGACAGACTATATAAACTACTACAGTATGTGGGTTTCTGCTATCCTAACGGTGACAGCTAGGTTTCCCTCTCTTTGGGTGGGTTATTGTGATCTCTGTGACCTGCCTGGAGGCAGACCTGTCATTCAGTACCTTGGCTCTTGTAGAAAAGTATACAAACTCCCAAACTGCATTATGTTAACCAATTGTACAAGAGTTAAATGTCTGTTTTAGCCTGGACTGTTTTGTGGAATCATTTCTAATGCTCTACGGCAAAGGACAGAATCTTCTACTCATATCTCATTAGAACATCAGTCTTCAGGAGTGGGTTAAATAGAAGAGAATTAAGGAGCTTAGTTAGCTCTCTACAGCTCCTGTGAGTAGGATGGCTGTGCTGTTGAAAGGGATTTAAAGATAAATTAATTTTTTTTTCTTTTTTCCTACTTGCATTTTAATTATTGGAATGAAAAACTTCATGAATCCTTAAGATTTTGGTGGTGTGCAGTGAGCGTTTCAAGAGCATTTTACAGTTGGCACTGCCACATAAGACATACAAAACCTGCTTTTATTTAAAAGAGAAAATGGTAAGGTTGATTGGGACATAATATTTTTCACTCAAAAAATTGTACTTATTCTACAAATACTAGGCTTCTAAATGAGTACAGTTGTGTCACCGGTGCAGCCATTTCAACCACAACTAGAGCTGCTAGTTTGCATGGGGAGGAAAGACTAGAGTAATGGCCTCAATTTTCTCCACTTTTGAACCACATTCAAGCTCGAGACCAGCATTGTTGTTAAGGAGTTATCTGACAGATTCAGGGCACTGTGTGAAATATGTCTCCAAGCGGCTTTTAGATAACCATATTGTCAGATACCATCTATTATGCCAACTCCATATACAACTTAATCTGAAAGTATGTCACAGTGTAAACACTGTACATATGTTAAATACTGCCAGATCATGTTGCATTTTAGGCTTTGTCTACCAGATTTCAGGTTCCTCACAGAACCGTGGAGGGAGAGAGGAAATGTGTTCCTCCCAGCTACGTTGTTAAACTTCCCTTGCATTGCTGGAACTTAAATTACGGAAGGCCTGTTGATGTACTTTATGGATTAGTTCAAAATTGGACAAAAAAATTTCCTGGTATTTTTTGGCGCAGGGAAAAGACTAAGAGGGAAGATGCTTTGTGAATGTGCAGTACCCATTCTGTCAGAGTCCGGGGAAAAAGCTTAATGCTTTTCTTCCTTCTGCTAGTTGTTATACCAAGTCAATCTGAGCATTTAGATTGCTTTTGCTCCCACCCTACTCAAGCACTTAAGTGTTTGTAGCAAAGCAGTAAAATTGCATTGTGTCTCCTGTGCAAAATGCAAGATAGGATCTTCTAGGTTTGACAGTAGGTCACTGTTGGTGTACAGAAAAAGCCTTTAAAAACAATTTTAAGTTAACTGGTACTTACCAGAAGACTGCACGTTACTGTTATTTTAAGAATGATAACAGTTTTGAGTAGAACTAATGAGGTTATCTTTCCACTTGAAGTAAGATTTAGGGATATCTAATGGCAATTATGTCAAACTACTATTTTCATCTTTTGCATCACACTTCTTAGTTGGACTCTGGATGTAACTATTTGAGCAATAATAGTTGCTCACATGGTTCCTTTCAGAAGAGGGGAAAACAGCAGCTGACAGGAAGAATTCCCGATTTTTCAGCATGTATTTGTCAAAACAGCTAGTTTAACGGATTGGTCCTTACGATTACTTGTAAGCCATGGCTTTTAAAGTACTTGAAAGTTGGTGCCATGTTCAACCTGAACTTGCAGCCTGTGCTTTTGCAAGTGTCAGATTTCCATCTGAAGTATTTTGGGGAGGTAATCTTGTGTGACATCTCTGGGCAACACTTCCCGGTGTTTTACCCACCCTCATTTTGAAGAATTTTTTCCTTCACTAACTGGGACTTTGCCTTTCTGCTCTGGTGACCAGTCTGCCTTTTGTTCTTCTGCTGTCTACCTCTGAGAAGAGTCTGGCTTAGTCTTCTCCATAATCACCTCTTTGTCAGCAATCAGATCTCCTCTCCCATTAATCCTCCTCTTTTTCAAACTAAACGAACTTCTTCCTGGTACGTTGTGTGTTCTGGTTCCCTGATGATCTTACTGGCATCACTTAGTGACTTGCTTCAGTTCAGCAATGTCTTCTTTCTTGCCAAACAAGGGGAACAAAAACGGGAACAATTTATTTTAATCAGCCAGCTGGTTACAGTCATATTATTGCATCCTAGCACGAGGTGTAGCCTTCATCAACACAAGGGCGTGGGGCTGACGCACATGCAACTTGTCCTCCAGGATACCTGTGCCCTCTTCTGCAAAACTGCTTTCTACCGTGTTTCTACCCTGGCTGTGCTGTTGTGGGGAGGAAGTTGTCCCAGGTGCATACAAAAAAACAGCCTTTGTTTGCTTTGAACCTGGTTCACACTATCTTTATTTGATGGCCCCTAGTTCTCAGAATAGACAGGTGGTTGATGCCTAGCTGCTTTTTCAATGCACTCAAAATTTTATCTCTCTGTTGTAACCCATCTGTGTTGACCCCTTTTCAGGTTGGGCAGTCCCAGCCTAGAGAGTTGTGTAGTTTGCTTTGATCATCTTCCTTGCTTTTCCCTCAACCTTTTTCATTTTTAACTTGGCCTGTTGAAATGAGAGGACTAGAACTACATGTTGTTCTCAGGGTGCAGGTGAACCAGAGATTTATATTATCATATAATTCTGTTTTCTGGATTTTTTTTTACCTTTTTTTTTTTCTTTAGTAAAGTTCCCAATATTGAATTTCTCTTTTGGCTGCCATGAAATGCTGAACTGCTGGAGTCACCTTTCACATTTGAGTTCTTGCTCGTGAACGATGATTGTAAGCTCAGGAGCCATTGCTTTACATTGAGGCTAGGGATGGCTACTCCCAGTGTGCGTAAATTTGCTTTATATACAATTCTGTTCATTGTCCACTTAGACTGGTAAGGTCTCTTTGCAGTTCTTCAGCCATTGTTTTTACTTTGAATGAATTCTCTTATGGAGCAAGCTTTCTTACTCATGGCTTCTTGTCTTTTCCAGGCTGAACTGCTGAACATATTCATAAAACGTATTGCAGTAAAGGTCCCTGTGAAACTCTACTGGTGACCTGCTTATGGCATAGTGCTGAATATGGTTGAAGAGTAGATTAGAGCTTGTTGAAACTGAGTTTATTCTTAACTGAACCATAGTTTAAATCTGAATAGGTTTAAAAATCAGTTATTTCTTGAGATTGTCTCTTTTAAAAGAAGGCCTAGTGATGTGCTTTTGTTGGTACTTAAAAAAACTAGCCTGCCCCTGTTGCTGTGTCAAGAATCAGGCAAACAAATGGAAACAATGTTGAATTCTCTCACTTGGAACCGTAATCACAGTATGTTTAAGTGAAGTTGGAATAGAAAAAGGTTTATAGCATTATTTCATAGGGTAGTAGTATTTTAAGTTTGTAAATGTTGAGGATTATTTTAGTTGTTAGCAAGCCTAGCTGTTATAAAATATACTTTCTAGTATGGGGAAAGCAGTTCAGGAAATTAATTAGCTTGGTCGGTTTCACTGAACTTTTTATAATGATAATAGTATTCTGTGGCTAATGATAAATTGCACAGTGTTTAAGATGACTCTGATCTCTAATTGGGGATTGGCTGAGTTGTTCTCACCTTTTCTTTATGTTCTTCAGACATGTGAACAAATTAGTGCAGATGATTAAATTATAAAGTTCTTTGAGGGGTATTGGGTAAGCTTTATGTCAGGACTGCTTATCTGGAAGTATCTTGTACTTCTCAGGCGATCCGAAGACCTAACTAGCCTTTTTGGCTATGTGGTAACAAAACAGAAAACTGAGGTTAATTTGTGTCTTGCCGTAGGGTTGGGGTTTTGTTTTTGTTTGTCCCCCTCCCCCAGCAGCATGGATGTTCTTTTTTTCTGTTCAGTGTGGTGGTTTTTTTTGTTTTTTTTTTTTTTGTTCCTGTTGGAGCTTTTTGATGTTTGTGTAAACAGTCGGTCAAAGCAACTTACTTGTAAGGTGACCAGTCAGTGTATTGACAAGAACAGACGCAACAGAAAACTGCATTAGGAGGCAAGCCGTTGGGATTTGCAGTAAATATATTACAGAACACAAGTGAATTGCCAATACTGCTTGTTTAGCAGTTTGCAAGGGCAATGGTAGTATGGATTTTTGAATTAGAAGGGAAGGACTGTTCTTTCTCTGTGCTGGAACATCTAGTTGATGGCTGAGGATAAAATTGATTTAGAGAACAAAATGCTGCTGCCTTTATTTGTGCCATTTTAAAGGCTTCTATGGATTAGCAAGCAGAAACAAAAAGATAGCTTTCAGTTTTGGAGAAGGGGAGCAAGAATGGGTATGCTTGTTCAGCTGCATCTTGATTAGGTATTAAGGCTATGAGGAAACCTGCTTTTGTTAGGTTGAGAAAAGGAAAGGACATCTGAAACTGGGTGGGTTTTATGATCTGTGGAAATCTACCTATTTATGAAATTGTTTTAAAGTGTTCTAAAACCCCTGAATTGCTGTGGTCTCTGCTTCATGGTATGAGCTCAGCTTTTTTAAATGTAGAAGTTTGAATTAAATCCCTGGGGGGAGGGCATGAAAAACCCACAGTTTCTTGAGAAAAATAACTAATGGAAAGATCATTCTTTTGTGGTGTTGCCACAACAGTTCCCATTTACAACAAAGTTTTTTGTTTTGTTTAAAAAAAAAAAAAAAAACAACCTGAAATGTTTATCATTTTTCTTCATGTGTGAGTTTGGGTGTAAGGTCATCCTGAATTTCTATTTTTGTAACTGGTTATAAGGCTTCCAGCTGTTACTTTGCAAACAGCTAGCTGTCTGTGGCCTCAAATGATGGACGTAAATTGCCAGTTAAGCGAACACAAAATCTTTAATTAACAAGACCTATGGGAAGCTCTTAGGTTGTTTCTTTAAACTGAAATATGAACTGGAGAATCACAGCACTAGAAAGGACCTAGTGCTTCCCTGTGTCCTAGCTGGATCGGCTGTACCAGTGTCATTCCTGATAGGGTGCTTGTCCTATGAGCAAAGACTGTACAGCAGTGGTGACTCGCGACCCCTCTAGGTACCAGAGTGATTTTATGTTCTTGCTGTTGAAGTACTTCTGCAGTTACAAATTCAATCTTTTCTGTTGCAGCTTCAGTTCTTTACTATGCATTTTCTTTGCCGTGGATAGAGAGAGCAAATCATTCCCCTGCCTTCCAGAACCATTTGGTATACTTGTACAGTCTAATGTTCATTCTCAGAATGTTGTTGCCCAGCTGAAGTACAGTGCCCGAAATAAGTGCAGTACTCCCGGGGAGGAAATGCCATGCTGAGTAGCATAGAAGGTTTACTTAGCGTACGGCTTACTGTGGTGGCAGCCTTTTTTGCAACAGCATGCTATTGACTTATGTTCAACTTCTGATCCGCTGTGACCGAGAGATTCCTTCCTGGCCCATTATTTCCTTTTCCTTTATGTTCCTGTCTAGGCACACTATGGTCCTTTATCCCTATTTATCCCTGTCCTTCTTTTGCCTTTGTAGTCCATTTTTCCATTCACTGCAAAGTGAGTTCTGAAGCTATTCTCCAGCATATTCTGTGTTTCTCAGCTTGAAGCTCTCTGCAAATTAAGGATTAGGGCAAATGAAGAGATCTTCATGCTTGTTAGTGGGAAATACTGAAAAATACTGAGCCTATCATGCATGCAGACCTTCTTAATTTGCAAAAGAGAAGGATGTGTTCATATACGGTTTAATCATCAAGCAGTTTTGTACTTGTTCCTGTGAAGTTTTAGCTGGCTTGTGCTGTTTGTGTTGCTCCTGAGTGCTACAAATGTCAAATTCTTAGCGAGGATGTTAACATCATCTGCCTCTCTTAGCCATAATTACTTTACCTTTTTGGACATTGCATAATTCTGTTGTTGTTTACTGCTGAAAAATACTTCTGAGTTGTGATGTATATCCCTGTTTCACCTACATGTTTATGGATAAGATGCTTTCTAATGCCCCAGACTTAAGGAATAGTAATTAAGCTGGAGTGTCTTTGCTCCTTCATTTGCTGTTTTCCATCAGTTAGGCACTGTCCTTTCGTAGTTTCCTATCCACTTGACATTTGCAGGTTCTGCAAGGTGTCCACTAGCTGCTTAGTCTTCACTGATGTGCTCTTTTTATTTCATCAGGCCTAGTCGATTTCAAGACATCTTACTTGGAAGGCTCTGATCTGTTGCTTTCCTGTTTTTAGCTGCAGTGTTGACCTTACATAACTAGTAATTTGTATTAATTATGTGGTTGGTAATGTTTCTTGTATAGTTAAGACAGGTGCAAGAAAGTATAGACTTTTTGGCCTTCTCGGTGTCCCTTGACCATATGTTTCTGTTTCTAATTGAGGGGATCGAACCTTTTTTTTTTTTTGTTCTCCTCCGACTATTCCAACCTGTAGAGCACTAGCTTTACTTCAGCTGTCACTTATTAGTGGCACATAGTTACAAAAATACGTGCTTGTGCTGTATATGTTCATACTGCCTCGCCTGACCTAGTTTCCACTTCCTGTACGCTTTCCTGTTTGTATGAAGTCAGCTAAGAATTTGGGATTTAGTGTCTGGGTACAATTCCATCCCCTCCCCTTTTTCCTCTGTCCCTTCTTCCATTCTCAGGTGTATTAACTGTCATCAGTGTCCTTAATACTGTTTTATGAAGAATATGTCAGCTCTCTGTAATGCCATTTTATCTCCCCCCCTCAGCAGCAGGCCCTATAAAGCTGACCTTACCAGTTGGCATTTGCTTTCCTGAAGTCTTACTGTCTTTTTCATTCTTCCCTCCTGTCCCAATGATTTTAAACTCTGCAATGATTGTCAGTCTCAATCAAATTAGTTTGTTGGGACAGTTTCAATCAGTTCTTCTCTATTAGAATGTAATCTAGATGATATATTTACTAGTTTTTTCTAGTCTGTGAGCAACAGAATATATGTAAAAAAATAATACAATGGAGAAGAAACTTACTGACATGTTCCCAAGATTTTGCTGAAAGATTTTCAAACCCTTTTCCCATGTAGTAAAAATCTTCATTATTTTCACCTTCCTTCCAGATCCTGTGTGGTGGATATTTTTGCTAGTTGCTAACAACAGTGTTGTCAATCTTCTGAACTTGTTATTCATTAGTGAGTCACCTGATGGCACCTGAAGCACTGATATGAACATGTTTTTAAGGCCTTAAATTGTTTCTCTGTCTTGACAGATGTAATGAAACTGAGCTGTGAATATACTAACTATTGTAAAATAATGAAATTACATTTAAGATACAGAAGTGCATGTGACTTATTTAGTAAGTTTAATTTGGTAGTTATTTCTAAAGTCCTGGTGAATGTAGCGTATTGAATTTTTTCCCCATATTTCAGGCCTTTGTCTTGATGTATTTTGTATGTAGTCAGATGGCATGCTTATTGTTCTAGTCAAGTCCAGATTCTACTGCTGTTACAATCTTACTTGAACGTTTATAAGGACTGAATCCTGACTGGGAGTTTTGTTATTGACTTACATACCGTGAATGTATATGCTTGGTTTGAGGAACTTTATGCTCTAATTTTTAGAAGCTGTGTGGTTCTAGGCACTTCTCCAGCTATGCAGGGGCTCTGACTTTCTACTGCCATCCCAATAAAGTGACTCAGTGTGGCAGGTGCTGCAAGGATGTATGCAGAAAGTTGGATGTGACTTGTGGGAGTGAGAGCAAAATAGGAAGTAGTTTTAAAATAATGTCCAAAACTGCATGAAAAGCCAGAAGGACTTGTCCAGAGCACTGTACGAGCACATGAGGGTGCAGTTGCATGGGAGGAGGGGAGCTTTTCTGGTAGCTCGCTGTTCCCGCCAAAAACCTCTGCTCCCAGCTCAGTTCTCCTGGTACTTCGGACTGCCCTGCTACCTGATGGACGCCTCCTGTGAGCCTCTTTAATTTGCTGATGTGGTGGTCTACTAAGCTGGCCCTTTCCCTCCTCCTATGGTAACGTTTTCTGCTTGACTAGTTAGTTGAGATGTTGGACAAGTCAAAATGTCTCCAGTGTGGTTTGAAGAAAGTGTGCATCTGGAAGCAAAGGTAGAAAGACCTTCTCTTCTGGATTGGAGTTAGCCTCTGACTTACTCAGAATCTCATGGAATCTACATAAAAGTGGGAACTGTGTGTGCTGGTAAACAGCTTGAAAGTAAAATAAAGCTGGGTGCTCACTTTGGAATTTAAATACTTCTCTGTGTATTGAAGGCTAGCTTAAGCGTGGAAACTAAGCTGTGGAACTAAAATTTGGATAAACACACGTTTTGTAGTTGTGAGTGGTTGAGCAAGATGGGCTAAAGTGGGATTAAAGGAGAACTGTGATAACTGTCCTGTTCAGTAAAGTTTAAGGAGAGTCCTGACATAGTGAAGATATGTGAAAGGAGCACTTTAACATCCTGACAACAGCTTTTTGTTGCCAGTTGGCTTGGGTTCAACACGATTTACAGCTGCAAATGGGATGGGCAGTTGTGTACAGTGGTTCATTGAGAGCTACACAGTAGCCTCTCTCTATTATTACAGAAAGCACTAAAATTAGATGTCTGAAATATATCCAGTCACTTCACTTTACAGTGGAACGAAGTCCAAACCTGTAGTAGATGTTTGGCAAGTGTAGCTGTTGACTTGTGCATCATATGTAGCTTATGTTTAAATTGACATGACCTTTCTGTAATTTAAACTGACATCTAAGAGGATTTAGATAAATGTAGTTTAGGTACTGAATTAAAAAAAATACTAATTTCACTTTGGAAACTATCTAGCATTCTGTAGCTTTATCATTTTGAGTTTTTATTCTGTTAATATTTCTGTTACTTCTTCCTCTCCCCACTCCCACTTGCAATATGGTGATGTTTTGGGTTTTTTCATAGCTAAAGATTTTTCATGCCAGTCTTCTGGGGGTTTTAATATCATCATCTTGTGGGTGGCTGATCTTGGAATTAAAATGAGTAGTACAAATGTGGGGCAGAGGGAAAGCTGTATTTGTTAATGATCTGTCATGTTAAACTGACAGTTTACGCCCAAAATACAGAGATTGTTCCTGTCGCGGAAATCAGCGCTACCCATTGCTGCTTGTCAGATTGAATTTCAAGTATCTGTTGAGAATAAACCTTCCCACCCCCTTCTATTGGTGAGAATATTAGTAATGACAGTGTTTATAATTTAAAATAGAGTTTGAAGGCCAACTTCCACAGTTTGTCGCAGGGTGGTTAATACGGTGGTAAAGGGGAGATGAATGTGGCTACTTGTGCGAGTCTATTTCTCAGGAGGCCTGTAAATTTGATTGGCTGCTGCAGTTCTAGCAGAATCATTCGATTTGAGAGCAATAGAAAGATAAGATATCCAATTACCCAAATGATTTGCAGGGTTAGCCAACGTTGTCATGGAGACGCGAGTTGGAACAAATTAAATTTTAAGCAATAAAATAATCTTAAAGCACGTCTGGGAACAAGAAAATTTGGCAGTGGCACTTACCTGAATTGAATCTTAGCTTGACACGCTGTTGTTTGACATTGATATACTATGGGGGCCTAAACTTTTAAATGGCATGTTGCCTTTATTTTTTTTTTCCTTTTGCAGCCATTGCCAAAACAGATTGTCGTGTATTAGTTTTAAATAAAAGGGCATTAATAATATATGCATATCTCGGTGCTCAACATGGATTCAATAACTCATGAACAGCAAAGTTCACAGAATGCTAGCCTTAATCATTTGAGGCTTTTGAATATTTAAGTTTTGAGATTTAATTATAACATCCCCTCACCCCCTGAATTTTTAGCAACAAATTTTTGGAAGTGCTTGAGTCTTTATGTAGTAAAGTTCTAACAAAGCATGCAGAGAGCTAAGCACAGTGGAATGTTTCTTTTTTGTAATTGCTCTGTGAATATGTGTGCTTTTTGTTGCCTTCGAAGATCTCAATCACAAAAAGAATAAAGACTACATCCTTTAAGTGTACTGCTTGTTCCAATGATTCTGCTGAAAAACCGAAAAATACTAAATGGGTACTAAACTTTAGCTCAAGACTAAAATATACACATGCAGTTTCTTACCCAAGGACTTTGGAAATGCAGTATTTAACTGATTTCTGACTTGCAACAGAGATTTAAAAAATGGTCAAGCATGTCCAATAAAGAGGGCTTTTATCCACATGTCTGGTAGACAGATGGAGATGAAAATTGGTCTGAGGTCAAGCCATTTGCAGCATTCTCATAGCCTTCGATTTTCTCCTCATCCCCACCACAGATAATCTCAAATGATTCAGTAATGACCAAAAGTGCAACATTGACCTTTACTCCCTGGTGGATTACTGTGCTACATGCTGTAAATGGCAGGAAGTCCATTTTGTTCTTCCAGAAGGAGTTCAGTGTTGTACTTGGCTTTCTACGTGTTGAAAGTGTAAGTGGAGGCAGAGTACTTGACAATTACCTTCTAAAGCTTTTGTGAATGTGATTTGACAGTATATTCTTTTCTGTGCATTAAAGGCTGATTCTCTGATTCTTTTGCTTTAAAGGAACAGATTAGGACATGCTTTTTTTTGGTATCATCAGAACTTTGGGTTTTCTTGTTCTTAAACTGTATTTTTCCCAATCTAATGACAACTGTGAGTCTCAAAATTGGGTTGAAATAACTAAAGTAAATAAAAATGTAATAAATGAGAATACATAAGCCTGTCCTTAAGAAGTGGTGATAGAGTGGTTTGAAATACTGATCTAACTTTGTGATATAGGAAGCACGGTTTGCAAGAAAGAATAACAAGCTTCTGACATACAATGGACATTTTTAGCTGAGCATTGTTTTGTAAAGGTAGGTCTAGACAGCTTTAAGGAGTCTGAGCACTAATAATAGAGCAGTTGTCACAATACAATGGATTGTTAAAAATAATGTGTTGTAAGATTTAAGTTTTGCTTTAGATCACCACAGATGCTGTAGCTAAGTTCACTACTGGAACATGTATGGTAGACACTGATTGGAGCAAAACCAAAATTATTATTGTTGAAACCTCTGAAGCTGAAAGGTGATTAACTAATTCTCCTCAGAGGAAGGTTGCATTGTTCACTCGGAAGTGAGAATGGTGGCTCCCGTAGGCTAGGACTTCCAGCATTAGTGATAAAATATATATGGGTGTTAGGTGTGCTGAGAAATACAAATATAGTTTGGAGACTTGTATTACACTTTCTTCTTTTCATTCCAGTGCAAAAATCTGTACTTGTTTAAGAAATCGTATTGATTGAAGTATGATATCTTACATAGTGCTTTAGAAAGTACAGGCTGTCAAAATGCAAAATGACCTGGAGTAAAATACTGTAGAGGAAAACACTTCAACACTTTTTTTAGCAATGCAGAAGGAAAAAAGTTACAATTGTATATACAATCTCTTAATGGCTTAGTAAAATGACTTATTTAAATGAATATTATATTTAGTAACTAGTCTGGCTGCTTTGCTCTTTGTCATTATGTTAAGAATTCACTTTAGCAAGAGACAAACTTAAGTACAAACACTTGAGTTTGGCAACGGTTAGGTCAAAACATTTAAGTCCTTAATTAGATGGAACAGAGGCAAAAAAATTACGAGTGAAAAAAAATCCTTCGGCTCAACTTAATTTTACAAAACACAGCTGAATTCCTTCATGTTAATTTTTAATGATACTTAAGAAAGGAGGGTAGCACTTCAGTCAGGGGTCTGACAAGCTTGTCATTTGCAAATACATCAAAAGACAATCACTACAACAGCAAGAACCAGTGAATGATGTAGTTTTACCATTCTTTGATGGGCCCCACACTCAAGTCCTCTATTAAAAATGAATGTATTCAAGAGGCTCTGCATTAAGAACACAAACAATTAAGGGCACTTCAGATGCTTTGCTAAGAGCTGCCATAGAGCTAGGAGGGCTTTCATGAGAGATGCAGGCTTCTACAGTCTGCTTTACCAAGGAGCCAAAGAACATGGGCAATTAGTCATGTTTGTCTATGCTCGAGCAGCTTTCTGCAAAATTTTCTTTATTTACTTATTCTTCTGACTGCCCTACATGTCTCAAGATCAAGAGTTAGGTAATAGCTTTGTTACTTCCAGAGGCCTCCCAATGTAACTGATACGTACATTTCTTTTAAGACTTTCAAATGTATGAGCCCTAAATCTGGAATATATAGCTTACTCTAATGCCACCATTTACTGATGTCTAGTCTTGATTAAAGAGGCTCTCCTAGACTCCATCAAAAAAGGTTTTTGCTTTCAAGAGTGAATATATATACAGACACACACACACGTGCATATGTACTCAAAGATATTTCACCTTGAAAGGTGAATGTACATTGCCTTTTGAACAGCTAGATTTATATTTAAAGTAATGAAAGTTCCTTTTTTCTCAGTTCCGAAAACAACCTCTTGCAACTCCTGATGGGCAAGATTAGGTCAGTTGTGCATTAAAACCTAACTTTCACAACTCACTAGAGAATAAGAATATTTAACATGTTTGTGAATAGGAATAGCTTTTACTAAACATTCGAGAGCAGCAAATAGGAGATGTATGAGATCTCATAGTGGATAAATAATTTTAAGTACTTTATTTAATTGTGTGTGGGAAATAGTGCGAGTAGGCAAACTGTCTCTTAAAAGTAAGCAGACTTTTGTTATGAAGTATGGAATAGCCTTTCCAGTTTCCTTTCAGTGTAAATGTCTCTTAACTGGCACTTGTAACAGCAGCAATAAATCTCAAAATAAACTTCTTTATAGAATCATAGAATTGTTAAGATTGGAAAAGACCCTTAAGATCATCGAGTCCAACCGTTAACCTATCACAGCATGTACTTTTATCTAGTGCTGTGGATCATCAGTGATGCTCTGCTTTGGTAAAGATAAACTCAGAGGGATAGATTTTTTTCAGTTCTGATACTAAGTCAGGTATGAGAGTACTGCGACAATAATTTTAAAGTAAGATTGACTGGAAAAGGGGGAAAGTTGATTATGCCCCCTTTCTTTAAAAAAGTAATAAAAATTAAAAAAAAAAAATCTAATTGACCTGCATTGGGGCTGGTAATTACCTCATGATGTTGTATTCTTTTGTCTTACGGTGTGCTGTCCTGTATGCTGTGTTATTACAGTGAAGCTCAGATATCTGGGACCTGTGCAGGAAAACCCAATAACATGGACAACTTGCATGTTTTAGAGACTCTACTGAAAATAGATATTTTTTTTTCTTATAGTTACAATAAGCCTACTTATCTCAGTATTACAGAATAGGGAGACTTTTGTGTAGGCAACACAGGCCAAAGAACTTTTCAGTAGAAACTGAATGGTTTTCTTATTTTGCTTTTTTCTTTCCCCTGTTATCACCTGCTATGATTCATCCTGGCTTCTGTCCTGAAAACAAAAGTAATCCCATTGGTCTAGAGCAATGGACTTCTTGGACCCCTAAACATCCTAGCTAAACATCAGCCAACCACCTTGCTGTGTAACAGACTTTCTTTCCATAGCTGACAGACCTTGCCTTCTGGAGAGACGTACCGGGTATGTGGAAAAATGCCCTTTAGTACATAGATTCTCACAATTGTGTGGGGTTTTTTTCTTGTTAACAGACACAGAAAGTACCAACAGATTTGGTAATAGTTAAGTCTGATAACTGATAATAGCTAAGCTGGTAACTTCCTTGTATTGCCTTTGCTGGTAAGTATGTAGTACCAGTACTGAAGGCCTTGCACAGAATGATGGATATTTTATGGTCATGGCCCAAACAAAACAGAAACAGACCTCTGTGGTACTGTGTGAAACGGTAGCTGTTTCTATTGAGAATAGAGATCTGTTCCCCATGTTGCAGGGAGAGAAAGGTTTGCTGTAAAGCGACTGTCACTTCATTGCCCTTATTTAAGGGGTACCCTTCTGTCCTAGGAAGAAACCATCCTAGAACTGCTTCAGCGACTCCTCTCTCTGCAAAACTTTAGAGTAGATGTGTCAAATGCCAGAGTTTGGTCAGATGGAGTACTTCAGCTTACAGACTTGGTGTTTTACAAGTCTCAGTGCTATCAAGTATTTTCCCTGCCTCTGTCAGAGGTGGGGAAAGAGGTGTTAAAAGCTATTGCTAGTTGTATTTAAATCCCAAATCACCTGTCTACTGAGACATAAAAGCAGAGGGTGGTTTTTGTATCCTCATTACTGCTTGACTGATGTATACAGAGCACATAGCAGTGTCTTCCTAAAAAGCTCAGGATGATGGGAAGGCTCAGGGAAAGGCTCAGCAGATGAGTTAGTAATGTTTTCATCTGACTTCTTTGAAAGAGTTTATCTTTGCTCAGGTTTATGCATGTAATTTCATGGAAGGCCTAACGATTCTCAGCAGGGATCTCTTGCTTCTTGTGTCTTAAAACAGAACAAAACTCCCAAGAAATGTCTGTATGGATTAATGATACTACAGAGACCAACAAGAGCTGTTCAGTGTGTCTTGTATGTAGGCTATGTTCACATCTGGACGCTAATTATGGTTTTGCACAACTATGCTACAGTGACTGTAGGAGATGTTTTTAAGAAAAACTGTAGGAGTTGTGCAAGTACCTTGAGGGTTAGTTATAATGGTTGTTCTGAATGGTGGGCAGATGTATAGGTCTGAAAAGCTGTAAGTACAGGTAAAACTGTAATGAGAGAAAAAGATCCTTGTACCCCACCAGAAATCCTGTGTTCAAGTTGACATGCCAAAAGTGGGAGGTACGAGAGTGGGAGATACCTAAAACTGTCAAAGTGGGACTCAAACAATTCATCCTGCTGTCTTCTCTGCTGCTTTCAGTGAAGGATTGTTCTGTTCTCTGATTCCTAGCCTTATTGTTCTGTTACAGTTTCACTAATTTGCTGTTATTGACTATCACATTTTCTGATCTGATTCTTTTTCTTGTCTGCATTATTTTAATTCTTTCTCAGTATGGATGTTTTAGAAGTCTGTACCTTTTGTCTCCATTCTGTCTCACTTCTATTTTGGTATTTCTTCTGTTCTCCTGATGGTGTGTTTCTGTCAGCAAAACTAATTTTACCTTCTAATAGGCAGATAAAATTGATCATGAAAGAAACATTTTTCTTCCATGCCTGTCACCTTCATGTTATGCTGCTTGATAATTTGAGTAATAGTAAACCTACCTTTTAAAAGGCTTTATCTTGGACTTAATGGATTTCAAAAATGCTTTGCTTGTTAATGAGCTATGTACAAGGACCAGATTTGTGCCTAAATGTGTATACAGATTAGGTTCTCTAGACATGGCAGATGTCCTAGAGTAGCTAACTAAATCTCTGTCCTCATCGGGGCTTATATATTAACTATTTATGTTTGCAGTAGTATGTTTGCAGTAGCATGAAGATGTGGATTTTTTTATTACTTTCTTCACTGTGTGAACTTAATATACTCCTGTACACTAGTTAATATATGGCAACAAACCTAAACCACAGTTTTAATCAAAATACTTTTCCTCTATAGACAGAAATCGCCAAGAGATTGAATACAATTTGTGCACAAGTCATCCCATTTTTGTCTCAGGAAGTAAGTAAAACTGTTCAG
Source organism: Nipponia nippon (assembly GCF_047370975.1). Lineage (NCBI taxonomy): Eukaryota > Metazoa > Chordata > Aves > Pelecaniformes > Threskiornithidae > Nipponia > Nipponia nippon. Next base: position 33,942,389 of record NW_028262402.1, read on the forward strand.
CTGTTAAAGTGCAATTATGTTGCTTTTCTGTTTGCAAATTAGCTAGTTTTAAGATGTTAATTTTATCACAATACACAAGTGTAAGGAACATCTGTTATAGCTGAAGTGTGCAAACCCCCTGCTAATTTGGTCTAACAAATCTGAGTTCAAACTAGTGACAATGGCTCAGCCTCATTCATTGCCTGAGGAGAGTGGGAGTCTATAAAATATTACCAATGCAACAAAATTGATATTCAGTTGTCAAATGTGCATCTAGTGAAATATGCATGCTTATCTTGTCTACGTAATTTGTATCAAATTTTAGTGTAAAAGGTGAGTAGTTAGTTCAGGTACAAAATGCTGTTTAAGGTTACAAACCTGCATCTGGTCTGAATGACTGTGATTGTAGCATATTGTGGGCAGCTGCTGTTACATTTTGAAGCCTGTTGTTTTGGATATGCTGCTTCAAACTCTACAATTTACTAGGAGTATTTGTAATTCTTGTTGAGTTCAGTGAAGCACTTCTTTTCCCTGTTTGAAATTTCAGTATGTTTTGCTGTGTGGGCACAGTATATAAAGGTTAAAATTGATGCTAGTGTGAAGTTGACATTATTGTCCTGTCAACTCAATTAGAAACTGATTATTCATTTGCCAGAAAATTAATATTGAAGTGACATGGGGGACGAGGTGAGCTGGCTGCCTTCAAGGCTCTTGTTTGCTTTTGGACAGGTGATAAATAGGGCACTGTTACCTTTTACCTTCATAAGATGTCTTGCAATAGGTAGCCTGGGCTTCTGCAGACAAACTGGTTATTCAGGTGTTTGTGATCTTGGTTTGATTTGGTGTGGTCAATACCTTAACACAAATTCCTCCCCATACCCTTTCTTCTTTTAATAGCATCAGCAGCAAGTGGCCCAAGCTGTAGAACGTGCCAAACAAGTGACCATGGCTGAACTGAATGCCATCATCGGGGTACGTGGCCTTCCAGGTCTACCTCCTACAGTGTGTATAACTTGCTTTCATATCTTACTGCTTTGCTATTTTTAAAATAAGCTTAATGTTTTGATATCTAAGACTGTTTTGATTCCCAGTGTTGCTGAAGTGTTTGCCTTGCTTCACACAGATTTTTAGCAGGTATAAAGTTAATAGTTTACTTTGTCAGAACATCATTTTGTGCAGCAACGCTGTGCGTAACAAAACTTTTCCTTCAAGAAGTATAATGATTAGGAGAGTTGCTTGTTTATTTGTAGGTATTGTATGTCAGTTGATCTAGTTACCTTTGCTTTTTGTGACACTTAAGTTCTTGGAGCCTGTACAACTATTCATTCTTCTTTCTTTTCCTTTCTTGTGAATCTTTCATGAATTTTAAATTAGCAAGCTACTGAAAAGAAACTTCACTCGCTTTTGAAGTAGTATTAATTGTCTGACACAGTGTTCTAATAGCCTTTCACCAAGTATGTGCTTCTAAATATGCTGAAATAAGTTAATACTATTTGCTTGTGACTGGTTGTCAATCACAAGTCATTTGCTTTGTATTAATGAACTTTCTGAACCATACATTCCTTCCACTGCATGAGTTCATTTCCCCTGCTACTAAGTCTAGAATATTTCTCATGTTTTCTGCCCTTCCAGACTAAGTGAAAGAAGTAGCTGAAACAAGAACCCGTCCTTTCTGATTTTATTCATATGTGAGCGCCTTGAGCGGATTCAAATTACTCATTTATCAATTTATGTTAATTGCTTGTGAGAAGATGCCCTGCTGGTCTTTATAGTTCCCTCAGACACTTTGTAATGATAATTAGACATGCTGCTGTACGGATTAACAGTGCCATAGTCCAATGACGTCTACAGACAATGGAACCAGTTAATCCATCTGTGCTTAAAATTACATCCCAACTGGAGATGGAAAAAAAAAAATAGGAGTGAGGGAGGATTAAAAGAATGAGCCTCAGCTTGAAAACTCTCCTTTCATCAGTTTCTCAATTGCAGATCTGCAGTCGGTTTGCCTGTGGTAAGCTATTGGCAGTCAATTAGGTGAAATAAACTGGGAGGATGACCTTCATTTCCTTTTAATAGCTTTTCCTCCCTGAAATGGGGAGCTTCAGTGGATTTTAAGCTTAAATTTTATTCAAGCTGCTTTATTACACTTGACAGATTAGCTTTGCATAAACATACCCCCCCTTCAAATCTGTGCTGTTTTTTCCCTTCGTATCAATTTTTGACTGTTACTTAGTTGATTTGCTAATCACATCTTAGAAACCCACACAATTACATCTGTATTTGTCACAATCTCCTCTATGCTTTGCTTGTGTAATGAATTACTTTATGAATACCTGATTTGATCTTTGAAATACAGCACATGTACATTTGTGGTATTTGATTAGCAAAGATGAGAGAACTGTACTTTCTTGCATTTTTTTTAAATTAATTACTTCTTTAGGATGAAAATGGAATAGAAAACCCTTTTTAAGGAACTAGTTTTAAAGAATATTTTATGCAGTAAATGGAATTATGTATTAAAATATTTTTTAAAACTTTCTTGCTGGACTTAGGGTAGTGCTACTTAGCCAAACCAAATTTTGTTATCTCAAGCATGTCATGTACCTCTTTTTAAAGTCTATGCAATATAGTCTTTTAAAAGCAATAGGATCTACAAGTATCACATGCAATTAAGAACTTTTTTTTGGGGGGGAGGGAAAGCTCTTTGGAAGCAAGAATAGAATCCTCCAACTTTTTTGGTTTTAAATTATCTAAGATTCACCAGAAGAGATGCTTTCCTGTGTCTTCTGAGAGACTTCTGAATGATGCCATACAAATCCAAAACTGAATGAAGAAATGCACACGTTGTGCACAAAATTTCTTTGACCATGTAGATGCATGCATATACATAATGCTAAAATTAGATGTATGTCACAGTGGTCTTTTACAGTCTTACATGATCAATAATTATCTTGTGCCGCACAATAAGTTTCATGCTCTGACATATGCTTGATTTTGTTTGAAAGGGACGGTGTGCATCCTGGAAAATCTGAATAGCATAAAATTGGGTTGACAATTCAGTGGACCTTTGCTCCCCCTCACTGAGCACGCAGCGTGTCAAGCCCTCTCCCCAGAGGGGAGGACACATCAGAAGCCTGTCTATTCCTACAAGCAGCAGCTGCACTGAGAGTAAGCACGGCCCAGTTTGATAGCAGCTGTCAGTATTGTTCAGGGAGCCGACTTAGTATAAAGAACAATGGAAGGGCCATGCTGTTAAAGTGCAGTGTCTTTCAAGATAAGAAAAGAAATAGTAATTTAACGGTTTAGACACCTATTATGAGCATGAAAGATCATGAAACTTCTTCTCAGAATGCAAAGAGGCTGGAGCAATCTGTAACAGTAGAAGACGCGATCGAGTAGGCTGTGGCGTCATACTGTCGAGGATACTTATGTACAATAAATTTTGAGGACAGGAGGAAAGTTTACTTTTCCTAGTTGATGTTCACTTTTATAGTTTCTCTTGATTAGATAAAATCTGCATTTTTGTTGGGGTTTGACATTTTTCCCTCCCTTCCTTTCCCTCTTTATGGGCCATTGTTTCCTGACAGTAGATGATTTAGGAGTTTCCCCATTTGGCTTGCCTGAGTTAGAGCAATTCCTGTTGCTGCTGGGCCATATGTCAATTCTGGAAGGAACAAAGCCTTTAATTAGTGGGAACAACTTTTTGAAATACAAGATGATTTTGAACTATATTTTACACTTTTTTTTTATCACCAGTTGAAAAGGTGGAAGCCTATTAGAGGACAGACTGTGAGGATAGGGACTTTACAGTCTCATGGGACTGAGATTTTTCAGAGAATTTACCTACAAAGTCAAAAGCCAGGTATATATTAAGCACTTACAAAAGAGAATGAATAAATTGACACATTTAAAAAAAAAAACAAAACAGTAATATAGTTGGACTCAGTGAGCTTGTAAGCAGTGCTGATCCTCTGTGTTGATTAAAAATTCTTAACTTCAGGAAAGAACTGTGGATGATATTTAGTTATTAACAGTCATACCTCTGGCCTTATACTTTTCTTGCATGTTTTTGAAGGCTTTAACTTCCAGCCATGGAGTAGCAGTGTGGCTAAACAATCTGCTTGCTATTTTTTTTAATAAGACACCATTTAATATTTGTTATATTAAACTTGAGTGACGTAGCAGTTTTGCTAGATAAATAATAAAACAGAAACCTTTGACTTAAGATAAGTGCACCTGTTAACTCTTTGGCACTGCTGCAGCTGCAGGCAGTGTCCACATTTGACGTTAAGAAAGAATCCAGATCATGGTATGAAAGAATTAGATAGATTATCGTGGTTTACCTTAAAGGTGGTTTGTGTTTGGTTTTTTTTTTTTTTGAGAGAGAGATATGATCTGGCTGGAAAATCAAAGGTACTCAAAGTTCATGCTAGGAAGTATAAGGGACAGTTAAATTGGTCTATCTAGATGCAAATAATGCAAAGTTTGTTAGATTTACTTTCAAATTAATAAACCAGGTAGTTTTATGAGCAGAATATGCAAATATTTGAACGGGAAATGTAAGCAACAAACTAGAATCTTTTTTAGCATTGCATTTTAGATACTCTATTTCAGTGTACCACTGAGTAGCCAGGTATGTCTTATTTTGCCTTTTGAGGTGGGTTGCTAATGGTTCTGTGAAATATGTATCTTTTGGATTGAAGTACTCTTGAGACAGATTGAGTTGTAGGCTTCCGAGAGGCCTCTCCACTGTTGCATGAGGTGATTGGCTAAAGGATTAGCAAGATGTGGGATTATTTTTTTTCTCTTGGCTGTGGTTGCCAGCTATCTCTGGGATTGTACTGTGTGAAGCTTAAGAGGATGAGGTTAACCTCTTGAGGGTTTATTCTTATGAGTGTGTAGTTAATCCTTAGAAAGCCTATAAATAACTAGGCTGTATGTTTCATTATAAAATAGAAATACAGACTAGAGCAGAAATGAATGCAGAACTTAGTGCAAGGGAAGAGCTAAGCAGCTGTAGCATTACTTTAGATCCTCTTCAGCCATGATCTGCATTATGTGCTGAGGGAGGGGAAATTGCCTAGTTCTTTTAAATTAAATAAAATGAGATCTAGTGAGCACAAGACACTATGTCTTCACTTTTAACATAAACTAGCTAACCCTAAGTCTAAATTACTAAACTCTGGCAATAGATACTCTTGTTGTGTGGCAACATCCTGGGTTATTCTTCATATTTTGCTTTTTAAAAATACGTAGAAATCTTAATTACATGCTAGGATTCTGTTATGGTAGGTGCTTTTGGAATACAAAGGCTCCAGACTTGTAAACTAAGTTTAAAATAGGTAGCAAAGGAAGAAGGTATTTGTCAGCATGTCAATTGGTATTCTCAAAATACCAGTCCCGAAAAAATGGTCAGATTTTTATTGTTAGTGCCACTAAGTTTTGAGGAAAAATAAGAAAGCATTGTTGATGTGTATTGGTAGTTGTCCTACTCAAAACAGAAGCCCTGGGAGAAAGTGTATAAAATGTGAATGAATAGATAGTGTTAACCAAACTTGGTTTCCACTTGACACATACCCCTGCCACCCCTCCCCACCCTCCCCATGCTCTCTGGAATGATAGGGAAATGGAGGGCCTTGGAGCAGCAATACAGAGGAGGGTAGTGTCTAAATGAGACAGTAATTTCCTGGAGAAGAAGATATTCTCAATCATTCTGAAGAGGGGAAAATTGGATCCACAAGTCAAATGTAGTTGAGTTGCAGGGCAGATCTCCCTTACTTTGCAAGGTTTCGTGGTGGGTGGTTAGAAAAAGCTACATCTTGGATCTTGTCCAAAAAGAAAAACAAAAGATCTTTAGGTGTCTCTCTCATCTATATCCAATATCTAAGCTATAAGTCAAAGGTGAGATGAAGTATATGGTTACAAATTTGTGGAGCTAAACAGCTTTCAAGAAAGGAGTGAAAGGGAGATGGTTGGAAAAAAATGTGGTAGCTAGAGCTCAAACCTGAAGATATGCAGCTGCAACTGTGAATGCAGAGAGAAGGTAGATTGTGATGAGATGAGCGTGTGAGGTACCAACAGTGAGTCGGTACCACTTGCTAGATTCCTGTCTACTGGGCAGATGTTGGGGATGTGGGATGTACATGTTTGAATGGTGTAGAGCTGTAAGTTGGTCTGTTTTGCATCGAGAGGGGTGCAGGGGGGACTGGTAAGATTAGAAAAATCTGTGTATGTGGCAATAATATACAGAAGACTGGAAAAGTCAATGGAGAATGCGGTTTCAGGAAAGTTAGGTAGATAGAAGCAGAGGAGATTGATATGCTAGAAGAGATGATTCCTTCTTTTTGTGAACTTGGCTCCAAATGATTCTGTTAAACAGACTGATTTGGAAGGAATAGTTTTGGTAGAATGGAAAGGACTAAAGTTGGGTCAAAACACTGGAATAGTACAGTTCAAGGCAAGGATTTACAGAAAGTGTGTGCAGTGAGCTTTAACAAAGACAATATGGAAGTGTTGACAGAAAGACAAAATAGGGGTTAGGGATCGGTTTGCTTTTGAAGGTGGTTGAGGCAGAGGAGCATCTATAAAAGTCATTGGCGCAGAAGGGTAGCTTATTTAATCCCAGAGGAAAGGATTACTTCCTCTCAAAGCGCTGTTTTGATTAAAGCATATGCAGGCAGAATAGCTTTCCATGTTTGAAGATAGTTTTTGTGAATATTACCCACTTTTCCCCTAAGTTATCAAGGAAGTAAAAGGGGACAAACTGAAGAGGTGAGCATACCTTCTCTCTTACAAATATCTGCTTTGCATTCATACTTGAAGTGAGACAAGTGGGGGAATTGGAGTAGGTGAAGAGTCAGTAGGCTGAGATAAAAATGTGATGTGACCTTCAGTGCTTCTCTTGGAAGAAGTCTGAGATCTGGTAGGTTTGGAGGAGGAAGGAGTTGGATGGGAAGAATGAATTGGTTGGCGCAGAGAAAAGAGAAACTCAGCTGGGATTGCATGTGGTGATACCAAATGCAAAGAAGTTACCTGAGTAAAGATGAAGCAAAGGATGGTCATGGAGTTGTCCTGCAACATGAGTGGGAATAGAGAAAGGTGTTGGGAGTTTACATGTTGAATGGTGTAGGGCTGTAAGTTGGACTACTTTGTGGTAGGAGAGGTGCAAAGAATGAAGCATACAGATCTGAAAGGAACTAAGGTCTGCTTTTGAGAAGCAAACACTGATATGCTGATGTGAACAAACTGTCAGTGTGCTGATGGGAGTGGTGTGGACTGCACAGGCAGAATATGTGCCTGTAACTGCGTGACTGTGACAAAGATAGAGTCAGTGGGAGTAGGAAAGTGCAGGGGGGCTGGCGGGAGGAAGATACAGGGGGACTCAAGTACTGTAAATATGAAACATTGGAAATGTGCAAGAAAACAGCAACCCACTATGTTTTTCATGGGGAAGAGCAAGGCAAACTGTCGAGATAAGGGGTTGTGGGCGAGGACTGGAAGAGGAGGGAGAGAAGCTTGCTTTCCTTGCTCTTGCACAGAGCGAGACTAGCATAGGCATTTATGATAACTTCAGGAAATATTAAAGGCAGGGCAAAGACACAGTTTGCACAGCAGTTTGCTGTAACTCTTCAACGTGCTGAAGAGTTTGTATCAACTGCAGGATTCCTGGTATTTGGCAACTGCATTATTTTTTATTTTTTCAGAGTACTTAACTGAAATACCAAGGTTGCTCTCCTGTATAACAATTTCCTGAGAATGTCCAGTACTGTTTTTAAAGGTGCTGGCTAACTGTTGCTCTTTAAATTGAATACTTATAAGCAGTAGTATTGAGGTAGTAAAACAAGGATTAGCAAAAGTGGATTGCTCAAATGCATGTTCAGAAGTGATCGTCATTTGGTAGTGGAAGTCGTCATAAGATCGTACAGGAAATTTCCAAGAATCTGGTCTGTGGCTTGGAACAGTAAATAAAAATCAATGTAATGCTTTTCTCATGACTGTCATATTTTTCATTCTTTGATATCTCTGAAATATTTTTGCCGTTAGTAGTAGCTGAGACAAAAGGGTGATGAGCATAATTTAAAATACTATATTTAACTTCTGGATTTACCAAATTTGCTAAAAAGCCTTTCTACTTCATCATTACTATCTTCATGTTCAGCAAGATTTAAATTTCTGGAGACTAAAAGAGCATGGAAGGAAAAGAAATACTTTTAAAGATAATCATGTATCAATAATACCCCCCCCCCCCCCCCCCCCGAGTAATATCTTTAAGTCATTTCCAAATTGGTGCATGCTTAAACTGGTTGGTTTTGGCTGCTGTAGCAGCAGGAACATGCTTTTGAAGTGTCATTGGATGGTAGCAGCATACTAACAGTAGCTAAAAAGGCAAATACGTAGATTTGGGGTTAGAAGGTGAGTAATAGCAGGCATTTATGGTTGCCCCAGAAAAAAAAAGAGCTGGCAGTTTCTGCAAACCAGAAGCAATGTATGCTGACAGCTTCATTGTAGAGGCTTAAGGCTTGCATCTGAGTCTTCAGAGAAAGCAGTATGTACTTGTCTAAAATTAAAGAGCAGCTTTGTTCTCGAACTGACTTGCATTCTTCTGATCACTGTCAGTGTAACTGGTTTCAGAAAACCAGCCTTTGTCTTGTCTGGACCAAGAGAATTTAAGGTCATCTTCTGTGGTTTTTAGAATGTGGTTTTGAATTTGTTACTTTCCTTTAGAGTCTGGGAAGTCCTTTGGTGAAGACATGTTTTCCTGCGCAAGGATCATTTTTTCCATTTTTACTCTGACTACCCCTCCACTCCCTCCTGCCCTGTGGCATCTGTCCTTTATGTAGGCTTCTCTGGTTCCTCCATTGTTGCAGAGTATTTTTCCTTCAATGTGACTTCAGCTTTTCTGTTTGTCCCTTATTTCTTCAGAATTTAGCCTAAGGAAAAAATCCCCAACATTATTTAACCTAAGGAAAAAAAAAAACATTATTAATACAAGGGCCCTTAGAACTTGCTCTTCTGACTTGTTTCTATTTCCTTTTTTTATATAAACTGTTTGAGACAGGAGCTGTTCTTACGCCAGCCCTGTAATACATATTTTAAGAAGAATAGCTATCAATGAAAAAGCTATATATACAAGCACACAAAACTTTTATATTGTTACATAAAAGTATAAACTACCAATATATGTAATGTGTACAGAATAATATAATATGTAACACGTATGTAGTATATAACAATATATTAATGATTCATTAAGATATGAAGTATATCATTGTGTATATGTGATATATAGAATGTTACATGTGTGTATATATGAGGTTATGCTAGCAAAGGGGCTTCTGTAGCTCATGAGCTGCCTGTGTTGCCAGCATAGCTGCTGATACAAGCACTAGCCATGCTTCAATGGGTCTGCGCTAGGTACAAGCTACTAAGTTTTAGGTTGACTTACAGTGCGTAGAAGCATGGAAGAGGGAAGAAAACCTTTCTTTTCTGTTGGCAAAAGCCCTTATGTTCATGCAGCTACACTGGTGGAGTGCTAATGCACCTTGGGGAGAAGATGTCGCTGAACTGGAAGAATTCCATCTGCTGGCAGTATCCTGCATCCTCGCTGCAGGGCTCTGCTGGTGTGGGACGATCTGCAGAGGCTCCACAGCGTAGCTAGGTTGCTAGTGCAGAGCTACTCTTGTGAAAGTGCCAGTCATGCTGGCAGTACTATATAATTATTCCCTCTGTGTCAATGGGATGTTAAAAATCTTGCCATTTAACAATTATCACTAAACTTTTGTTAAATAGTTAATTGCTGATCACTTTAGCGGAAAAACAGCTGATGTGCTCATTCACTGGGTGCGGTGACAAATCATTTGGGTGGGGTCACCCACATCTGTCATTACTGTTTACAAGAGTGAGCTTTTTGAAGAGCCCTGAAGTGTAATATCTCTTCATCTTTCTAATTCTGGTGCCTGGGCTTGCCCTTCAAAATGCCAGAAGGAAGAGCAGAGTAACCTGGCTCTTTAAAGTGAGACAGAAAAGCACAGCAAAGATTAGAATTGCTGCTCAGCATAATGCTAGAAAAAAGACAGTGCTTCTTTCTCTATTGCAGTCTATATGTCTGCCATCTATAATGGTGATGTGGGAACCAATCAATGGTTAATAAGCTACCCTTGGAAATTATTTTTATATTTGCTATTTGCATTATACTGGGGAATATTGAAGACCTTTTTCTCAGTTCTATAGGTGTAAAGCTAATGACAGTATTAAAATTTAAAAACAGGATCTTGTGATTCAACAAAAGTACTGTGTGCATACTTGCAGGTAGGGTGGTACTGGCTATATAATTCAAACTGATAGCAACCCAAGCCTTTCTTGTGTTGAAAGACTTAATTTTCCTTGTTTAAAAAAAAAAATTTCTCATAAAATACAGAACATACTCTAAAATACAAGCTGAAGATTATATTTAGTATTTATACGTCTTATATAAGGATTTTAAGGAGCTCTCAAAAATTCTCCTGTTGTAATGAAAAATTGAATTTAGAGTTTTGCTAGGTAGATGCAGGCTTTGCTATAACTGCTTTGACCCTTGTTGGCTCACTTGCCTTCTGTGGGCTCTTTAGAGGTGACCCACGTACACCAGTGGTTTGCTGACCCCACATTAGAATCTGTGTTCTCTTCCTGTGTTGTAATTTTTCTATGGAATTGTTTTTCTCTTGAACTACACTGCCAATCAATAAATATATATTTTTGTTTTGGAGAAGTTAGTGTAGCAGCTTCATGACTGCAAGTAGTTTTTATTTTCTTTAGATAGAGAAGAACTTTTAGCCTTATAGAGCGAGTATATGGGGAATTATTCTTGTGTTTATGCTAACTTTCCTTACTTTAGCAAGATTAAAGAATGTAGTTTAATCTCTAATGTAAGGAGAAAAAAACCCCAGACTCTAGAGCTGGCCACGTTTAGTATTCTGTGGCAAAACTGTGTAGCATAAATCTGCAGAAGAAATACATTTTACAGTGAGACAGGTATTCATTAGTGTAAAAGTGTAGTGAGAGCACCAGAACATGAAGTGGTCTTTTTAATCTTCATGAGCCAGTTGAAGTCAGCATTGCTTTTCCTATCTTGAGTTTTCTGAAGAACAAATAGGAGACAAGACTTGATTCCTAAAGGGGGATCCCTTAGATCCCTATCCTTCAGATAGGACTGAAAGTGAATTCTGAAAAGGAGGGAAACAGCACAGGGAGGGAGGAATCAAATGACTGAGTAGAAAAGAAGTTCAGAAAGGAAAACAGATAAAAGACTCTGAGACCCATAAACTTCATGTTGTTTTGCAGTAGCTTCATGGAGTACTTTGGACATGCTGAGGGTCTTGTATCTGATTTTTTTTTTATAGATAAGGTGGCAGAAGGGCTTATGTTCTTATCATCGCTGTATCAGCGGAGCAGTGAAATACAACTTCTCAGCCTTATTTCAGTTAGCTTAGAGATGAAGTTAATTTGTGAGAAAAGGACTGCTTGGGGATTGTGTAAGGGGGGAAGCTGCCTTTATCCCAGTATAGCATCAGTTTTCTGGTTTACATGAGGGAATTTATGCAACCCCTTACTGCTTCAAAAAAGTTGATGTGCAATTGAGACTTATTAGTGTGGTTTGTGTTGTTTGAACAAGTGGGAACAGGAACTGTTAAAAACTTCGAAGAGCCTTCTGTTCAGAAATTTAACATTAGTTTAAAGCAGATTCCCATAGTAGAAAATAATAACAAACTTAAGATAACTTTTTCATCTTCTTTCTGACTTGGATATTTTCTTTCTGACATCAATTCTCTACACAGTAAAAAGCTGGATTTTTTTTTTTTTGTGGGAGTGGAAAACAAATGGTAAGACCCAAAGATGCTATCCTATGCATCTTCTGTAACAAAGGATGAAAAAGGAACAGGATTTTTCCCATGAGACAGTTGGGTCTTTAAATAATCATGCCACTGCTACACATTTTATATGTACAAAATATATGGCTTTGGATAGCTTTTGCCAATACCGTCCTTCTGTGGACTTAAATCTCTGTAGTACAATGACATTTCAAGTGTTTTATAGATGGAAGAGGCTTGCTTGAAGACACTGTTTCTTTGTACTGAAGGGACATTCTCTTCCTGCACCCAAGGCACTGTGGCTTGTTCACATAATGGATAGTTTTCAAATAACTTCTACAAAACTACAAAGGCTCCATTCTGGGCTCACTAGCTAGAGATGCAGTGGTGAGCACTTTCAAGTTTGTTTACTGTGGTATAGTGTACCTTCCTATCTGTCAGGATGAAATCTGAGCATTTAGAAGAACAGGAAGTAAGGAAACTAAATGAACAAAATAAACACAGATGTTTCAAAGGAATTAGGTAGAAATTTAAGCAATGATAGTAGTAGCTGACTCTAATTTTTCTAAAAGATGTTTGAACAGGGAGAAAACAGTAAGCAATAAGAATTGCAGAATCACAGAATGCCTGAGGTTAGAAGGGACCCCTGGAGGTCAGCTGGTCCACCCACCCTGCTCAAGCAGGACCACCTAGAGGCAGTTGCGTAGGACCATATCCATATGGCTTTTGAGTATGTCCAAGAATGGAGACTCCACAACCTTCCTGGGCAACCTGTGGCAGTGCTCAGTCACCATCACAGTAAAAAAAAAAAAGAGTTTTCTGACGTTCAGGAGGAACCCTCCCATGTTTCAGTTTGTGCCCATTGCCTCTTGCCCTGTTGTTGGGCCATCCAGTGATGGATGACAAAGACGATTAAGGGTCTGGAGCATCTCACATACGAGGACAGGCTGAGAGAGCTGGGATGGTTTAGCCTTCTCTAGGCCCATTGTTGGATGCTCTCCGATATGTCCATGTCTCTCTTGGACTGGGAAGCCCAGAGCTGGACAAAGTATTCCAGGTGTGGCCTCCACAGTGATGGGTAGAAGGGAAGGATCACCTCCCTTGACCTGCTGGCAATACTTTGTCTAATGCAGCCCAGAATGCAATTCACCTGCTTTGCTACAAGGGCATATTGCTGGCTCATGTTCAACTTGGTGTCTGCTGGGACTCCCAGGTTCTTTTCTGCAAAGCCGCTTTCTAGCTGAGTGGCCCCCAGCATATACTGGTGCATGGGATTGTTCCTCCCAGTGCAAGGCTTCACACTTTCCCTTGTTGAACTTTGTGAGATTCCTGTCAGCCCATTTTTCCAGCCTGTTGAGGTGCCTGTGAATGGTAGCACAGCCATGTGGTATATCGGCCACTCTTCCCAGTTCTGTGTCATCAGGAAAAGAAAGCAAACTCAGAGCTTAGTTTTGCAGATTGCTGCTATGGTACTGAAGATTAAGGTTCAGATAGGTCAGAAAAAAGTGTCTTGCAGGGACTGCTAACACACTTTGTGATTAGTTACTCTAATGGTGAGATTATCAAGGAAAAAGAAACGTCCAAAAGCAATGAAGAGGAAATGCAGCTTCTGCTGCTGAAGCAAAGTTAGGAAATGGACTAGTAAGTAATCCATATTGGGTAGCTCATATATCAGTTTGTTCACCTATCATAGAATGACAGAATGGTTTGGATTGGAAGAGACCTTCAAGATCAAGTCCAACTCCCCAGCCATGGGCAGGGACATCTTTCACTAGATCAGGTTGTGCAAAGCCTTGTCCAACCTGACCTTGAACACTTCCAAGGATGGGGCACGCGCTTCTCTGGGCAACCTGTTCCAATGTCTTACCATCCACACGGTAAAACATTGCATTCTCATGTCCAATCTAAACCTACCCTCTTTCAGTTTAAAACTATGGCCCCTTGTCCTGCCACTACAGGCCCTGGTAAAAAGTTTCTCTCCATCTTTCTTATAGACCCACTTTATATATTGAAAGGCTGCAGTAAGGTGTCCCCAGAGCCTTCTCTTCTTCAAGCTGAAGAACCCCAACTATCTCAGCCTGTCTTCATAGGAGAGGTGTTCCAGCCCTCTCTGATCGTTTTCTTGGCCCTTCTCTGGACCCACTCCAACAGGTCCATGTCTTTCTTGTACTGGGGGCCCCAGAGCTGGTTGCAGTACTCCAGGTGGGTGTCTCATGACAGTGGAGTAGAGGGGGAGAATCACCTCCCTCAACCTGCTGGCCATGCTTCTTTTGATGCAGCCTAGGATACAATTGGCTTTCTGGTCTGCAAGTGCACGTTGCTGGTGCATGTCCAATTTTTCATCCACCAGTATCCCCAAGTCCTTCTTGGCAGGACTGCTCTCAATCCATTAATCCACCAGTCTGTACTGATACTGGGGATTGCCTTAACCCAGTTGCAGGACCTTGCGCTTGGCATTGTTAAACCTCATGAGGTTTGCATGGGCCAAGTCCTCAGGCTTGTCAAAGTCCATCTGCATGGCATCCCTTCCCTCAAGTGAATGGACTGCACCACTCAGCTTGCTCTCACCTGCAAACTTGCAGAGGATGCACTCAATCCTATTAGCTATGTCATTGATGAGGATATTGAATAGTGTTGGTCCCATTACGGTCCCTTAAGGGACGCCACTAGTTACTGGTTTCCACAGGGATGTTGAGCCATTGACTCTTTGGTTTGAGTCTCACTGACTCTTTGGATGCGATCATCCAGCCAGTTCCTTATCCATCTAACAGTCCATCCATCAACCCCATATCTCTGAGTGGCAAGAATGTTGTGAGGGACCGTATCAAAGGCTTTCCAGAAATCTAGGCAGATGATATCTGTAGCTGTTTCCTTGTCCACTGATGCAATCACTCCATTGTAGAAGAATGTGGATATATTCTTGAGAGGTTGTTTGTCATCCTGCAATATGTTCTTCCCTGTAGCTGAAATACTCTTGAAAGTACCTACAGAAACTTAAATGCGGGTATGTATTAATGGCTTAGACTGTCTAATGCGTTTACTCCTGATAGATTTGACTGTTGGTAGTGTGGGTGGTGTGTGCAGCGTTTGGGGTTTTTTTAGAATGAGGGAGAAGACTGAATCTGACAGGAGCATAATCTTGAGTTGTTTCCTTTTTTGGAAGGTTACATTTGCAATGTTGGTTTTAAGAATATTTCTAAACAGTGAGGGAGAGGGTTATCGCTTAGTCGGCTAGCTGTACGTGCTCAGACAGTGGTCTCATATGTTCATTGGTTGTAGACATTTGATGCAGGCTCTCACTTCCTTCTGCTACTTATGCAAGCAAATAAAAACCCTGAAGATTTCCCTTTGGGAAGAGAGAGAATATGGCAATGAAATTGAACACAGTAATACATGTTTTTCTCTCATGTCTTTCTGCCTGCTTGAGCTTAACAAAAATCACATTTCTTCGGTTTTACAGAAGTTGACATGAAATAGTGCCCTTTACATTTTAGGTCTCTGAATGACTTCTGTGCTTGCCAGATATTTTTTTTAGAACACCCCTGTGGAGCTTGGGGGAAATCTGTTGATAGTGTTACTGGTGCTAGTTCTGATAAGGTTTTTGAAAACTTTTTCTACTCTCAAGTGTTTATTTAGAAGGGCACAAGAGAAGACAGCTATTGTAGTCTGAGACCAGGTATAACTTTTTTTTTCCACTGTTCATGTACAATCACATCTGAATTTTTAATTCAGTGCTTTTCACTAGATACTGAATAGTACATCACATGTGTTTAAGAACAGAAGAATGCTCTAACTGTTTAAAACCAGGAATTCAAAACTAGATTTTTAAGTAAGCCATAGGTGTTTGTGACCTCAACAGAGCTACTTTAAGGTGGGAAGTGGGATTGTAGGAGCTCATGCTCTATCTTGATAAGAAAGAAGCCTAAAGCAGACATGTCATTGTTTATGTATAGGAAATCTGTTTCACAAAGACTTACTAACTCTGTCTCTGGAAGTCTCTGGCAGAGATTGAAAATTAATTCAAAATTTTAAGTCCTAGTTAAAGAGCTCTTTATAGCTGGAACTTGCCTAGGATGTTGGAGGTGAAAAAGTGTACTGCCTTTAAAGTTGTTAGGAGGTGCTTGATCTGAGAAGCACGTGCTGTGTTTTTCATATGTTGATTTTTGGGTCTTTGCGGTCTGTTTAGGGTGATACCGGGAAAAAAATTCGAGACAATAAAAACTACATCTAATCAGCACAGTAAGCTGAATTTGGTGTTCCTTTTCCCCCTTTGCAAATATGAAGAACTTCTGTTTTTGCAACAAAATGGTGGGTGAACTACTGATGCTTATAAAATGACCACCATGGCTAATTATCTCAGTGCAGTCACTTATGTATGCATCATTGCACTCTGCTCTACCTTTCTGCTTCCCTCTGAAAGTGGACACAGCCCTTGCTCTGCAAGTAATGATAATAATTGGTAGTAAGACAGACCTGTTACTCATCCTTTTTTGAGCACATTTCTTATGGCAGGTGTCTGGTTTTTAATTAACTGCTAATGAACATGCCTAGTAGACCATGATACTGCTGCCAACTTATTTCATTTTATATCTCACTGCTGCTAAGCTCTTAAAAGGTGACAGAGCAGGCATTAGTGTCTTTGAAGTGACGGGGAAGTGATTATATGCATAACATAATTGTTTCTAGGATCTGCTATGGCAAATGTCTAGTTACTAAATACATCTGGTGAGCGCTGCTGTTATCCATCTCCCTGGTCTTTAGTTTCTTCCTTTGTGTGCAGCACATATTCCCTTTTCCCCTTCTAGAAAGAGAATACAATACTTTTAACAATTCTAGTTTTTTAAATAAAAAGAGCATGGACTTCTGGAAAGAATCATTTTTATCTATATGTCAGGGAGAACTTTAAACCTATTATGAATAGGTAATATATAAACAAGAAATCAATATATTTCAGTCTTAAACATCAGTGAGCTTCAGATAATAAACATTAAATCACAATATACCTTTGTTGCCTTAAAAGACCATGATCAGGTTTTCAGTATTAAGTCTGTTTAATGTAGTTGGATATTTAAGCATCTTTGGGTACCATTTTCCTCTGCTACCCCCAGTAACCATTTTGCAAAGCTGCTAAGATGTTACGCAGAGTGATGTGTTTCCACTTACAGCTCTCATATACCATTCTACACCTTACACTGGATATTGCTCCCCACTGTTCGTATGCAGTCCCGTTAGAGAAACAGGACATAGCCCTTCTTGTCATGTGCTTTCAGGTTCAGAACTTGTTAGAGGGGATTAATCTGTTCCTCATTTCTGAGACTTTCAAAATACCCTGTCTGTAGGCTACAGAGCAGAGCCAGGGAAATTGTAGGTAACATGTCCCTAACAGTTTGATTTCTAAAGACATTAAGCTATGCTTCCTGAAATCGTGTGGGTTAACTTGTTTGCTAATTAAACCAAGCAAAAGAGGCATGCATAATGGGAATCTTCACAGGCTTCCTGAAGGGGTAGGGACAAGAACGGAAACAATTTAACTTCGTTTCCCTATTTTGACCTTCCCACGTGCACACTGCAAAAGAAGCTAATTTGAGCTCACTGTTGGAGAAGGGAGGAGGTTTTTCTCCACGAAACCAATTTGGAAGGGATAAATCACTTTTTGTTCTTAGCCAATTGCACACCACAACTAGGTAATCCAGTGTGATAGTGCAGCTGGGGACAAGTAAGAGCAATGCCATGAATGCAGTACAGTGCTGCTGATGCATGTTGTCTCGTGGCTAGAGTGCAGATGACTGACCTAGCTTAAGTGGTCAACAAGGAAGGGAACAACTGAGATACCATCTCTCTGAGAGAGCCTGCCAAAACATCAGGTTATCTCGTGATTTGAGGAAACATGCTGGAAACTACTAAAGTCTTGATGAAGTCTGTGAGAAGAGAGATGTCCTCTTGTTCTTTAGAGGCTGGATCAAAAAAACCCCAACAAACCCCAAACTCTACAGTCTTGTCAGACTTTACAGCGCTCTTTACTGATAGTTCTTCAGTTAAATTAAGTTGCACTAACAATAGCTGCTTCATTTTGTAGAAGGTGGTCTACTACTTTAACTACTTCAAATAAAAATAATTAATATTTCCTTCAAAATGTTACTTTTTGGGTTGTTGTAAACACATTAAAATAGAAGAATAAGAACTACTTCTCTCTTCCCTTGCTTTTTAAAGATGCTGAAAAGTTGGCAAGGATAGTGATCAGATGTACGTATTACAGTGAAGACTAGCGAGGCTTTTTATGCAGCACATGAAAACAAATGCCTGATACATGGCGTGAGAAAGATTTAGTAAAGTTGTGGCTTTATAGAATAGACTAAAGGAATTGTGGTAAATTTTAAGATTTGTCTTGTATATCAAAAATAGTAAATGATGGCTGCATTACCGTTGGAACAGCACAGAAGTGAAAGATTAGCAGGTCTAGTCCAGAGTTCTTCAGTGTCAGTCAAAGTCATTCATGTGCCAGTAGATGTTGTGCGGGTATTGTTGACAGTTTGTCTTGAAGAGTCTTGGGACCTATGGAAGCAGATAAAATACTTTTGGATTATTTTGAGTTGAGTTATTATGGAGTAACTTGTGAAATGCTGTGAGCTTTAGTCTGGGTATGGTTTCAGTAGCTGTCAGCAGTAACAATTTTGTCAGCTCTTATAGGACCACTAGCATTTACCAGGTCAAACTCTCATGTCCAGCTGAGCTCATCCTCTTTAGACATTTGCTTATCTGTCTTCTCATTGATCCCATGAATTGGGTGGTACTCTAGCTTTTTCCATGTTATCCACCTTCAGCAGAGAGATGGTGGAGCATGGCCAAGGTGGAGACGTTTGTTCTGTCTTCTGTTCATACCCCCAGGCACAAGGAAGCAGGAAAGAGGCTGAAAATCTGTTTACCTGTAGCAGACTAAAGGGCAGCTATGATTAAGCTAAAGATGGTTTTGAAGCTTAATTTTCTAAATAAATCTGTGCTGAGCATTTTAGACAAATTAAATGGTTAGCTGAACTTGGAAAATATTAATAGAACCATAACAGCTTTACTATAAAATATCGTAATATTTAAACCATAGGGAAGTCATTCCATTATAAGGACTCTGTTTCTAAAATTGCTTACAGGTTATTTTGCCAGATTGGTTACAGGGTTGTATGTCCAGTCATTGTGATATTGATCTTGCAAGCTGCTTTTGAAACAGATGGAGGTATTTTAATTCATTAATATCATGTTTCTTGTTGGGAATTCCATGACTTATTGATGCTATCTGGAATACCTGGATTTTAAGCTCAAAGTTGGTTCCTAAATACAGTGTTAGTTCATTAATAATTTTTTTTTTCCAAAAGTTTGGCTAGAATAAAATATAAATTTAACTACACTAAATATGAAATTGAGCAGTTTCTTTTAGGTTTTTTAATATTCAAAATAGAAAACTACTTACTGGTTCCAAATTGAGGGAAGAGAGGGGGGTGAGTTTAAATCAGCGTTGCCAGTGAAACTTGTTTTTTTTTCCCAGAGCAGTGATACTTTTTTCTACAGAAAGGGAGAGGTATTTGGGCCTTCTGCTGCTGTTGTTTGTTTGTCACTGGTGATGCTGTGGCAGGCGGTAGCTGCCCAAAACAACCTACCGTAGTTGAACCTATTCCTTGGGCTGCAGAAAAAGTATCCAGCTAGCCTTTTTTGGTTTATGGGACATGAGCAGAGGTGCCCACAGACAGCATGATATAATGCAGTATGTATAGTGTGGTGGGACAAAGAGGAGAGGCTAGATTTAAGACGGACAAACAAATGAAAAAGTCCACTGTTGATTTTCAATAATTAACCAAACTTCTTCCTTCTTCTTCCCAAACTATGTGCTATGCGTTGTTCTTCTGGGGATGGTGATACTGCTGGGAACAGCAGCAGCAGTTGCAGGCTCAACATCTCTCCCATGGCCATGGACCTCCAGTGCCTCTAACACCACATCCATCAGGACTTCAGCCTCCAGGAATCCCTCCACTCGGAAGCAGTGCTGGCCTTCTCGCCCTTTCTAGTGCTTTGGGTGGGCAGTCTCACTTGGCAATAAAAGATGACAAGAAGCATCACGATGCAGAACACCACAGAGGTGAGAGGCATGGCAGGCCTGATTAGGACATTGTCAAATTTGCGCATTGCTGCAAATTATGTGCATCTCTAAAGAATTCAAGTTATATAGAATGAGAAAAAACTGTTGCAAACTTAAAAATGTCTGCATATATACCACTGAAGCAAAATTCAGCTTGGAATTTTTCAGTATTTTAAAAGGGGATCGCTAGGTGTCACCTGCTCTATAGTTTGCAGGGCATTTTGACATCCTGGTAAATGCTTAGTTGTAACTCCAGTGGCCTGCACCATATTGTGGAAAACTGTTAAACTGCATAATGGGTAATTTTTTCAAAGAAAGTAATGTTGTTAAATGGGTGGGTGGGAAGGTAGGGGGAACGAGAAGTTAAATTTTGAAGTGAATGTGTTCAAACAAAAGATTTAAATAATTGCATCTGTTACTTTAGTTTCATAGGCTTAAATTCTAGTACGCAATTAAATATTGGGCAAAATTGCACTTGACTAATTTTTGAAAAGAGAATAATTTATTCTGTCATGAAATAAAAGTAGGCTTTGTGTATGGTTAAACTGTAAATCATGTTTACAAAATACTGTAATTTTCAGGAAATCACTGTATTAGGAATGTGCAATGACTTATATAAATAAAAGCCATTTTAAAACTGTTTGCGGCTTGTGTTCTAATTTTTTTCCCCCCTTTTTTATTTCTGTTCTTGCCTCTGTGTCTGAACGGGCATGTCTGTGCATTTCTTGGTTACTGCGGGAGCAGACAGAGAGCCGGGCACAGTAAGTACCAACATTCCTGCTAATGTTTCCACTTCTTCGTAATGTAAATAACCAGACATTGCACTGTTTGTCTGTTTTGTCTTCCTTTTAGTCAGTTTCATGATACTAGCTTATGTGTTTTCTGTTAAGATATCTCTTAGTTTATGCAGAACACCAAGTCATTTGTTTGGAGAACTGTATGAATCAGGTTTGTTTCTGAGCAGAATGATTTTGGGGAAGCTTGAACTTTAGTTTGTTTTTTGGGAGTGGGAGGGAAGCTGAAAATCAGACAGAACGTTGACTGCAACTTAAATGTTATTAGTCAGAGTTAAGATTTTTCCTGCAGGATTTTCAGGAATTAAGAGTTGCAGAACAGGTGGGAAATATAAAATTCATGTGTCATGATGGTGTTAGGCCCTAGGAGTTTCTTTAACTGAATCTATTTAAGCTGTACTAATGTCTTTACTGCCTAATTTGTGCTTCAGGTATAACTTCCATAGCAATACTTTATTTTCCTTTAGACATAAGCTGTAATAGAATTGGTCTGAGAAAATCTTATCCGAAAACCAGCCAAAGAACTACTTTGTTACAGCTTTTTATGATGTTGTGTTTTGAGTGGCACTGCTATATTAATCTGTTGGAGATAGACATGTGCAACTTTCATGTCATTTCAAGAAACAAAGCTAATTCTCCTTGTTGATGTCATAGATGAATTTGGGCTCTATTTTGTTTTTCTCAATTAGAGAAGACAAGAACTAGGAAAAGTTATTTGATAGGTATCTTTATGGTACTAAATTTCTGATTTTTATTGCTGCCTTTCTTTTTTGTACTAGGGCTTGACAATTATTTACTGGAAACTATCTGCATATCTTTTACGGCAGTCTTTTTTGTTTCTAGATTACTAAGCGAGAAGCATTCATTTCAGCTTGCTTAATGTTATTAATGACAGTGTAACTGTGGAAATAATTTTAAGCTGGGTCTTCCTGAAGCCTCAGACTTATTAAGGACATATTTCTTTGGGAAGGACATATTTCTTTGAGTGATGTTAGTCAAGAGCAGGATTCTCAACAACTTTTCATAAGAGCTAAGGAAGGAGGTTTGCAGTGTGTGTCTGTGTGTGTACACACACGTGCAGACGTGGGAGTGATGGCTTTGTGTTTTGCTATGGTTGTTGTGTTTTCTGTCCTTGCTCTCTTCACATCCTCCCCTGCCCTGTCTGTTATGTACTTTGCTAAAGGGTTTTTGAGTTTAAAATCAGATGCTTCACAGTGTTGTGAAATTCAGACTCTGAATTCATCTTGTAGCTGAGAGTAGTTCTTGCCTATGGAAGGAGAACTGTCAAAAATTAAACCCAGCTTTTGTGTTGTGGGAAATGTGCAATATCACTGGCTTAGTTTACTATATATGTAAATTTTATTTAATTAAAGTACATACAATTGTTGCTGCAGTTACTTCTGTCTCCATATGTGTAACTCATGATTGCTTGGTTATTATCTGGAGTAGGCTTTTTTATGCTGGGTTTACTACTAAGTAACCTTTAAACAATCTGAGGCTTTGTTACATAGAAGAACTTTGCTGTATGGATATATTGAGTTCAGGTTACTACACTATGGTGGCCGTAGTTTCTTTTTGGTCCCAGTGGAGAATAAGACTTCATAATTAAATTAAACTTTAATAGCTGATTACAGATGAACTTGAACTTAAAATTGTTTAAATACAGTGTTGCATTAGAATCTTGGCTTAATGGTAAACGATGCCTTCAATGAAAGAATCGTAATTCAAGTGATAGTCAAATTCAAATCTATGACGAAAATGATCAACTGGGAATGATTTGCTCTTTAGCTTCTCCAATTCTCTTGTATCTTTAATGTATTTCTCTTTAATTGAAAATATATTTTTAAGGATAATATAAAGTTGGTCATGAGTACACGAGGCATACCAGCAGGTCTGTTTTATTATTACATGTGGTTCCAGCTGAGCAGTAGGCTTTTACTTTGCAAATTACTTTATAACGTCTGGGTTACCAAGGTAAGATCAATTTGATTTTCAGAGTAACATTTTAAGTGCAATGGTGCTGCCAGAAATCCTGACAAAGGCTTGCTTTCATCATCCAAGACACCAAAACCCATGTTGTCTGTTAGTTACCTAAATTAGCCGTGATATTTGGTATTACTGTGCAGTTCTACAGTATGATTTCCATCAAATATGTCTAGTGTGACCTTCCAGTATCATCAGTAGAAGCTGACAGCTTTAAATGTGCAAGGTTGAAAGATCACAATTTAATGCTTGCCTGTTTGGTTTTAAATTGAGGGTTTTTTTTACATAACTTTGAGTTAAAGCATATTGTGGCATATTATTTGGGCATATTAATTTTTAAATGACATCTGGTTTTACTTTTTTGAAGTCTACTTAGGCAAATAAGCAGTCACGAGCTTTTACGTCTTGTATGTTTAGAAATACTTCATAATGCAGTGAGATTCATGTATTTGTAAAGGAATATAAACATGTAGTGATTTCATTATTCTTGATTGTGATCAGTGTCCATTTTACCTACTTAATATATCTAAATAGCAAGGGCGACACTTTTCTGTTTTATATTACTTAAAGTTTCAGGAAATAAAATGAAAGAAAGTTCTTTGTAAATGCATGTTTATGAAATATATAACATTTAAGTTAGTATACTTCATACATGAACTGCTAAAATTATTTGGTCAAAATGAAATTATAGGACTACATGGACAACGGCAGGTGAGTTTTGGCTGATGTAGCTCTAACCATCTAAAACTGGGTCATGTTATTATGCAGGCGTCCTTACTGTTGTGACACAGTCTGGCTGCAGGTAATGAAGCCAATGAAGCCAGGCAAAGTAAGCAAGTTTTGCAACTGAAGCTTAATAAAGTTTTGGGAGACATCAGTATGAAAGAACTTTGATGTCCACATTTTTTTCTCTAGGGAACATACTGGCAACATTTTTCAAACTCATCTTGGGTGTTCATTTATCACTCGTCTTCCCACTGTTATAGTATCCTGTTTGGACAGCATAGAAATGCAAATGTTCCGAAATGCTCTATTATATCAGTAACAATTTGTAGACAGTGAAATCTGACTTGTGCTTGGGATTTACATTAAGGTTGGTGTTTATCTTTTGTCCTCATGAAAAACATTGAACTTGTTTTTTAAGACTTAGGAAGTATTCATAAATTTTCCAAGAAATGTTTTTGCCTTCATTTTTAAGCATAGATGTTGCTATTATTTTCTAAAACAAATGCTCTTTTCTTACAGCAGAAAAATATTCTTGTGTCCTTTGGTCTCTGTCCTATTCTTCTCCTCCCAGTCTTGGAGGAAGGTGGCATGCGCAATTGAATACTACTTTTTGGTTGATACTATATGCAAGCTGGTTTTGTTTTGTGTTTTAATTCTTTTAAATGGGAATCATAAAAGGAGTTATATGAAAATGTAGGGTACTCTTCAGTGTAGCACGTGTATGCTTCTTGGCCTTTGTGAGGAAGTATTATTTTCCATTATATAGCTTGTAATGGAAAGACTTGAGTTTCTTTATCAGTTGTATCTTTTATTTTTATTGGCTCTGTCAGCTTAAAAATAAGTCAAATCTTAGTCTTTACAGATGCAAACCACAAAATAGCTTCAGCAGGAGTTGCTCACACAGAAGAGCTGTGGGATGCTATGTTGCAGTTTAGTTTGTAGCTGATACAAAGCAGCATGAGGCTGATGACGAAGGACAAGAGGATTGGGGTGGTTTGGTATAAACTTTTATGGATATCCTGATTCTGACAAACATTAGCTAGAAAATACTGAAATCAAGAGAAGCCTTATTCTCTGTTAATGTCTCCTGATTATTGAATCAATGTGGAGAGTGAATCAAATCCATTTAGGCTTCTAGATTTCCTTGCTCCTAATATGAACATACTTGTCTAAATGTAACTTAAAGTAGCGGGCGAAAAGAGGGCAAAGTCAGTAGCTTTCCACCACTGGTAATTTAACACAAAACCAACTGACTTTATAAGTCAACTTTTGGGTTGTTGACATGTGTTTACAAGAAGCATATTCAACAAATGGATATTAATGATTCTTGAGCTGAATAACTTTGAGTGCAATCTTCTTGTGCCTTGCTGGGGGATGATTAAGCACTAGTCCCTCTCCCGACATCCACTATATTCCTATCAGTGAGTCCTGACAATGAGCAGTGGGACTGCTGAGCAACTGATGTTTTGTTTGTAGATGTCAGACTTGAACCTGTTTTGCCTACTCAACAAGGGATTGCATTTGTTCCTGTCTACGTATGGATATCTATAGATAGCACTTGTGTGTGGTGCAGTGGCACAGGTCCAGCGTAGTGGTTAAGTAAACACAGCAGCCCTGCTTGGTGATACGGGCCAGTGCAAGTTGTCAGCTGTAATAACTGGCTGTAATGGCAGCTGGGTGCAGTTGGTTTGGATGTATAGCGAGTCAGTGAATGGCCAAGCACAGAGCAAGTGCGTGTGTGTGTGTCTTTGGGGGAAAGGGGAGTGGGAAGGATAAGGAGCCTAGCGCTAGAGAAGATCTTAATTGGGACCAGGTGTAGTTGAACCATGAGCACAGGTGTGATGTAAATACTGTTATTTAATTGCTGTAATGATCAGCATAAAGTTAATTGTCAGTTCTGAATGTTCTAGTGAGTTGTCTGTGCTGTATTATAACTCGGGCTAAATGAGATACTGTCGGCTCTCAGCCTGTACCCCTGGCACACGTACTTGTGGTTTGGAAGTAGTTCCTATGGGAAACGGCATGGCAGTCGAAGGAGTGCGTTTGAATAATGTGCATTATATTCCTAATGGGGAACCTGCCTTCTCTCTTGTGCATCATGACTAGGTTTTCGTTTCACATTTACTGCTGGTGGTTTCAGTGTTTAACTTTTGCTGGCAGCAAAGTTGCTTTAGGATCCCAAATTGCCTGTTATACAGCCCTTATGCAGTCTGGTAACTCTGACAGCAAGCGGTGCTACGTTAGGCTTTTTTTCTTCTTTCAGGACTTATTTGAAGAAAAGGGATTCATGTGAATAAATTTTCAATTATTGGAAGAAAAAGAAAACATTTACATAAAATTGATTTTGACCATTTGTTCTGATCTGAGATTCATGATTTACAGATGTTGCATTGGTAATCCCTAATAAATTGAACTCCTAGTATGAAAGCAAGAATTATCCTCAATCGTGTGTCTAGTCTGTTGAAATTCAGACAAAACGAAAACTGATGTCATGCAGTTTCTCTTTAGGAAATCAACTATGCATGTATATATCTTTTTTTGCCCTTTTTGTACCAACTGATTATTATTGAAGATCAATCCCAACTGAAAATGTGGTGGTATTTAAAAAATTGCATAAATATCATAGCTAAAATAAAAATACTTGTCCTTATTTTGAAAATAAGTCAGATGTTAGTAGGCCTGGTAGAAGAACTAAACAGACTTTTTTTTTTTTTTTAAAGAGAAGTTAAGGAGAACTTTGTCATTGTAAAGCTGTTGCTGCTGTCTCCTAGCTGGTCCTATGCTTGATAGTGAACATATAGCAAATATAAACTCTACCAGAGCTGAAATGAGGAAAGGTGGCTTTTAGTAGGCTGTCGTCACCGTTCCCTGAACCTTAATGTTACAGCTGCAAGAGATGTCAATAGCCCAAGGCTTATATGATCATGTCTTTCCCAGTTCTTTTTTGTATTTTCGTTTATTTCCTTTGTTACTTCAGTGTTCTGGATCTACCATATGTACTACTTAAAAAGGTGCATATTTTCATATTGTTGAATGAAATCTTACACAATTGGTGGTTTGAATTATGGTAGTAGGTTACAGTAGCAAGCTATTTTTTCATCAAAAGTTATACTTTACCTGATTTTAGTCAGAATTGTAAGAACTTCCTTGTACTCCTAAGGGAAACAAAACAGTAACTTTTTAATTATTGAGTTTACTGGTAAATTTTGCCAGAGTAACAGCATGGTATTTGCAACTGCCAGTATAGCTATTGTGAAATAAGCTGCTTCACAACAGCTTCTAGCGTGGATGCTCTGATTCCAGAGAACAGTGCTTTAAATGGATGTGGTAAGTTAGAGAAAGGCAGTGTGAATATGACCATAGGGGAGATGTTATGCAGAATAGGCTTGTGAGGACTGTAAATTATTGTTATAATTATATGTTTAGGTGCTAAGTAAGACATCAGTCTTTTCAGGAAAAATCAAATCCAATAATCTTTGTTTGGCATTTAGGACACAGTGGGAGCCAAGCATACCTAGGAGTTCCTAGGTATGTTTCACAGTATTTAAATCCTACAAGACAAATTGTACAGAATATTGTCAGTGTTGTCTAGGTAGACTTTACATTAAACCAGAAAAAAATATCAGCCATTGTAGTTACATGTATTTGATCCCAAAATTTGCAAGCTGTTCCCTACACTTCTGTGTAATAACTTAAAATAGCAACATTGCTATATTTTTCCCAGCTGCTACCCTTTTGCCACCTTTCCATTATGCACGCTTAATTTGGGCAATTTAAAATGAGAAACTGAGTTTATTCACTTTACTGCATTTGCCTTCATTGTTTTATTTTAAGCTCTTCAGTAGTAAAATAGATCTTTTTTTAATGATTTTTTTTAAGGGAAGTATCTCTTAACTAAAAGACTTTCCTCCTTAAGAAAAGACATTTGCAGTACTCAAATCTATCATCAAGTTTGAATCGACAGCTTGCTTCCTAAGATGTTTCTACTGCTACAGACATGATGCCTTGGATTCAATATTAAAATACTGAAGATGGCTTTTAATATTTTTCAAACTAGTGAATCCCTGAGTTTGTGTGCATCTGGGAGGAGATGAGAGGTTAAATTCAGACTGTATTTGTCAAGGCAATTAGTTCAGTGATCCAACAACCCCATGTTGTAGCTGCAAAACATTTGGTGAAGACATTATTTTGAGCTTCTTTATACTGAATTTCATTAGACCCTCCTATATGCTTTATGTAAGCCCGTTGGCATTTGTTTAGCTTGAATAGTCATGAATAAAAGAGCTTAGAGTTGGCTTTAAAGTGCAGCTTCTGAAGTAGGAAAAAGAGGATTCAGATTACCTTATGTACCCGGTTTTATTTTCATTCTCCTTGGGACTAACATTAATGTCTGAGCAAAACTACCGTGGTGTCCTCAGATTTTAAAGGGGAAGCCATTCAGTGCACTGTTCACTGGCTGTTAGTATATGTTTGATATATTAAGAGTAAATATCTCTGGCTCTTGGGTAAATCTAAGTATTTCCTTTGAGGGCTTACAGTTGTATCATAGTATGTATGTTGGTATTAGGCTTTCTCTTGTGAGATATATGTGTATGCGTGTAAATACGTATTTACTTAGATATTTATGTAAGCATATATTTATTTATGTAAGCGTGTACTTGGCTTTTAGGAACTAGGCTTACCAGGTCTTTGTGAAAGGAGATTTTTTTTCTCGACTCATTCAGTATTGTTCACAGCATTAACACATGACTGAACAAATTGCCCTCTTGCATATGCTAATCCTGCACTTAAAAGAACTCATTGTAACACGTTTAATGCTTTAGCTGGAACGGAGATGGAGATGGGAATCGCAGGCATGTCAAATTGTCATGTGACTGAAAAATGTCTAAAATACCTTTCTCTTTGGGTCAACAGTTTGTACTTAGCATAACTTAGCATGAATGAAAGCAGTCCATGTAGTTTGAGGAAAAGATTAGTCTTTGCTTTTGTCTTTTGTGTGTGTGTTTGCCTCAGTTTTTCAGCTCAAGTCTGATTAAACAACACTTTAGCCTTAATTTCACACTAGTAGTGAATGTTATGCTGGAAGTAAAAATATTTGATCTTTGTTTGCAATACATTTGTTGAAGGCATCCAACTGCAGTTTACTGCTGCTAACATGATTACTGCATAACTTTATTTGGTAAATATTTGTTGTTTTAAGAGGTAAAGGCAAGTTGCCATATATCTGTCCATGCCTGCAGATGTAGACATACCAAAGCCTCATATATTTATGATGGTCTAGAAGTGAGCAATCAATCAGATTATATTTAGTAAGTCTCTTTTATTATATGGGATCTGCATATTAAAAAAATAAATTAAAAAATCATTGTTACCTGCTCATGAATAAACAGCAAGTTTGCTTCTCCTAAACAATAAATTCAGTTGAATTAATTAGTTAAATAGATGGTGACTGACAAGTGAACTAAACTTTTGATAAGTTGAACAATGAAAAGCCAGGCTTCTTAGAATGCATGACACTGTAGATGTCTGCCTGGAGGACTTTGAGTTGAATTAAATGGAATGAAAGACTACGTAGGTATCACATTTCTAAAGCATCTATCACATCCAATTTGAGTTTTTAAGCATAAAAGAAGGAATCTTGAAAGGAATTTTTGATTGACCTTGTTTTTTGTCTTCACAGAGTAATTCTCTGTTGGTCCCGGACAGTCTGCGAAGCACAGATAAACGCAGGAATGGCCCTGAATATACCAACGACATCAAAAAGAGAAAGGTGGATGATAAGGATTCCAGCCACTATGTAAGCAAATCTGTGTCAAAGAAATGATTAATTTATTTGCACATACTGTGCTTGTATGAGGAGTAAAAGAGCTGTGAAGAACAAGGCAATGTGTTTCCTATGGCTGATATAGTACATTAATACATGAGCCAGAGAGACCATTATTCATGTTGTGGGAAGAGTAGTGACTCAATAGTTTGGGCTATTGTGAAGCAATACTCCTCAACAGGGAATTATGGGCCAGGAGTAACTGTTTGGGATTCACAGGTATTCTGGGTCACTTCTCAGAGTTCAAGCAAGAGATCCTTTCTGGACTGCTCTAAAACCTGCAGGTTTGTTTGAAATGGAGGATTTTGTTGATTTTGGCGGGGGCAGGGGGGGGGGGGGGATGACGGACAGACACACTACATTTTTCAGATATCCCAGGGCTGTGGAACTATTACCATGTTGGGTAATAATTACTACTGCAAAGTGCATATGTTTTGAGGCTGTACCAACTTATAAAGTTTGCTTTTGGTTGATATGGCAGTTTCAGCAGAAAGCAAATTGAAATATAAAAAGTTCACAGTTTATGATCTGCATTTTTTACTAGCTTGCTTCTCACTTGGTTTCAAAGAGATGCTTCAGTACAACAGCGTGGCATATGTGAACCTCAGAAGGCTCACACGGGTGTTCAACTTCAAGTCTTAAATGCTCAGCCAAGTCTAAATGCATCGTCATAGGATGATACTTGAACAGGCTTTAGAGACTAGGGCTGGTGTGAAAGAGTACTGAAAAGCAGAACTTAAATTTAACAGAAGATACTATTATTTGACATAGCAATAATGTGGCAAATTGTCTGGTTTATATGAATCTAGTCACTTACTACTTCCTAGTTAATGAAACCCAAGAGAAAATCAGGGGGTGCTTTATTTCCTTGGTATTTGGTAGGGTAATTTCTCTCTGCTTGGACCCAGAATATCTCTGAGCAGCTATTGGATATCCCTGGAGCTGCTGAGAGTAGATGGGGTTCCTTTCCCCTTTCTGCACATTGTGGTGTAGTACTGTTACGGTTTTGCAAGTTCTATTTCCACCACTTTCTAATAATCTTGTTTTGATTACAGAAAGGTTTGGCAAACTTCCCTGTGTTACTCCCTCAACTTTGAGGGTTTGATATTCTATGGGCATTTTTAATTTTAAATATTTGAAGATTAAGCATTCTTAAGCTACATTTGCTATAAAAAATAAAGGAAGAAAAAGCTTAACTTGCTTGTTTTTCTTGTATTTCTACTGGAAAGAAATGGAAAGGATACTATTGCACTGTAGAAACAGTTTGTTTTAATCCTTATTTTAAATGTGTGGTTCTGTTTGCTGTTCGCTTGAAATGGATTTTACAAACAAAGGCAGCATCAAAATAAAGAGTTGAGCCAAACAATGATATTTGAAAGTTCCAGACTTATTCTAATCTGGAAGAAGATTTTTCTTCCTAAAGGTTCCCCAATTCTGCAAACACAGAGCTGCTGATTTCAAGCTCGTTTTAATTGAGGCCCTTGTAGGGACAAGGAAGTGCTGCTTTTGTCAGAAGAGAGATAAATGAGTTGTAGGAATTGTTGCTTTTGGAAATACGATGCAAAATGCATTTTTTGTTTTGTTTTGTTTTCCTTTTTGACTTCTGACTAATTTTCATGTTAGGACCTGTATAGTTTCAGCCTGTGGGTTTGTTAGTGAGGAGAATCTTCTGACATTAATAGTACCTGTAGGAGATGCCTTTGGTAAGCCCGGTAAATTTCTATTTCTCAATATGACAAAGTCAGTGGAGTGCACGTAATCATTGCTTGGAAGCTATTTTTGCCCTCCTCAGGGGTGGTATTTCTGGTGAACAAGTGTCCCGTCTACTGTGCTCCCACATGCTCAAAGGTGTTCTAACCTGTTCTTGCCTTCTGGGTGCTTCATACTTTTCAAGAGGTGGCAGATAACCAGGCCTGAAGCTTTCCTGTTCCTTCTCCTTTTGCACTCTTTGGTTGGACAGCTTCCTGAGTGGCAGATAGAGCCACTATTCTGTCTTCAGTGGCACTCTTGGGTCCCTAATATGTTTGCAATATTTCTTGGAGCAATATTCAGCTGCTAAAGCAGAAGGGAAACGTTGAAACTACCCGTTGGGTTGGGGGGGGGGGGGGATTGTTTTTAAATACTTATGGCCTAAAGTGAGAGGAAGGAACTGTTGTTTTACTTTCTGTCTGCCAGTGTTAAGTGTGATAGCCCAGACACTTTGAAAGCAAGAGATGGGAGACAATTTGAGCAATCTTGTACGTCTGATTTGTTTGCCTAGAATCTTTTTAACTAAAAGTTTTGTTATTGGAAATGTCAAACTTGCCCACATGAAAATTTTAAGTTTTGTCATTCACTTGGTTTTTTTTGTTTGTTTGTTTGTTCTCATTTTTGAGTCAAGACTCACCTTCTGGGTGAACCACCATGGTGCACTGAAGAAATCACTAAACCACTGTGTATCATAGAATGTGTCTACTGGGGCATCCCAGCCCATTTTGGAGATAGGGACCAGAAGGCACTTGAGTAACAGCTATCACGAGGCACTAGAGCAGCTCAGGTGAACACAGATTTATGTGAAACAGTCAAAATGCAGACTGACAAGCCACAATAAAACATTTCTATTTAGGAATGTCAGAAGTATTTTGGTTTTGTTAGGCAGAAATGTTGAAATGCTTGGCATTCCTGAAGCTTTTTCTTCCCCAGAACTTTCCATTTCAAAACTTTCCTTTCTGGAAAAGGAGAAAAATTGTCCTATCACTTTGAGGAAGTTGATTCATCAAACAAATGCCAAAAAGCTCCAGTTTTCTGAGATCTGTTGTTTTTTCAGGTATGCACAAGCAGTAATTTCCATAAGATTAACAAGTAAGATTAGCATACGAACAGAATGAGTTTCTCTTTCAGGAGTAGTGACAACACTGTTTTTGATGGTAATAAGGAGGGGGTTTGGACCATCTTGCACTGATGGTGAGACCACCACCTTTCAACTAGTTCTGCCTTATTTGCGTTTTATTATTGAAGCACAAATAAGGTGCTGAGCTCCTGTTTTCATTGTTTTCCCTATTGGTAATAAGGTAATGAAAGGTTGTTTGCTTTTTGTTTAGGAAAAACAAAAAATGTCTGAGTAGATGCGTAGTCTTTCTCTCTGGGCTCTTAATGTACTAATTGAAATGAACACTATATTTATTTATTTTTAATAGGACAGTGATGGGGACAAGAGTGACGATAACTTGGTTGTAGATGTATCCAATGAGGTAACTTTTTTCATTTTTGTAGTCTTGACATTTGCCCAAAGGTTAAAGGAAAAGTGCATTTAGATGTTAGAAGAAAAAGAATCCTCTGTGTGGATATGTTAAAATATTCACAACTTCTCCTTTTTGTTAGTACTGCGGTTGCCGTGTCTTCCTCTGAGCTTTATCTGGTTGCCCTCTTGGCTTTTCCTTCAGCTGTTTTGTCCAGTTCTGTTCCCTCTGCAGTTACATTCTGATGCTTCACAGCTGCTCTGTAGTGGAGAGAGTTGTGGTGAGATGCTGGTGGAGGGCTGAGGCTTTCAAACTACTGTCTTCAAATGAAAAAAGAAGGCAATACCTAACCTTGTATTTAATAGCGGGAGTATTCTTAAGAACATTTTTGGTACCTCAAATATTACTAGTATTTTAACATTGTATGTTAAATACAGCATTTTCCAGAAGTGTTGGTTTTTATAATGAGGTCAGCTGAAGTCAGAATGAAGTCAGTCAGTTCACAAAATTTGCCAGACATTGTAGCCACTTAACTTTCTCCAGTGCAGAGATTTGGCAGTGGCATCAAGGTGAACTGATGGGCCTTCCCTTTTCTTCATCTTTTATTTCATACAACAAAGAGATTTAGGAAGCCTGAATATGGTAGTGAGGTGGTTTTGCCCTGTGAAAAGCACAGGGAGAGAAGCTGACAGAGAAGAAGTGTCTTCAGCAGCTCCGAGTGCCCAAATGATGTCTGCCAAGTAGAAAAATGGGTATCCAACTAGGGATTTTAGTGAGCCTTTCAGAAGCCCTACTTATGATGAAACTGCTCAATAATCAGTCAGTAGACTTAGTGCCCTCTTGTGAGGACTGCTTCTTCCCTGCTGCTATTCTCATGAGCCAAAGGAGCATGGAGAACCTGTAGAGCTCTGATGGCATTGTAGCTTGCTGGGCTCGCTATTTCAGGTTGAAGTAAATACAGAGAGTACCTCTGGAAGAGAGAGAGATAATCACCTGAGAGGTGCTTTCAGTTTTTTCTGTAGATTTAAGTAGCGAGGCTATTACAGATGGTATTTAGCGAGGAGTGACAGATATTATGGCATATAAAGCATGTGTCTTAACCTCTCCTTCTGAAGACAGAGATGAGCAAGGTTTGTATGGCCTAAAAGAGATTATTGAAATGTTTGTTGTCACTAGGAGTGTGTGGAGAATGTACATAGAAAAAAACAGTGTAAACTTAGTGCAGTTACTGTTGGTCTTTCTTGCTCTTGCTATGTGTTGTGTGTGCTTGCCTTAGTTTGTACTTAGGTATACTTAGATTGCAAGCTCTATGTTTGGAAACAGTTTATGACTACATGTAATGTAAAATAAAACCAGATTGCTTACTATATGAACTTACTTATGTCTCTAAATTGATGAAGGGATTTCAGCTTTTTTTCTATAGGGATAACAAAATGTCATTTGAACGTACTGCCTAAATTCTTCTAGCTTTTTTTCCCATAGACTCCTTAGTGGTGGTTGTGTACCAACCTATGACGCAGTTCTGTGCTGTTCTTCCCTTCCCATTGTTTTAGGATCCTTCTTCCCCAAGGGCAAGTCCCACTCATTCACCACGTGAAAACGGTATAGATAAAAACCGCCTGCTGAAGAAAGATGCCTCTAGCAGTCCAGCATCTACGGCCTCTTCAGGAAGTTCTACTTCCCTTAAATCCAAAGAAATGAGTCTGGTGGGTAGCAGTCTGTTGTCCAGATAAATGTTTTTATTCTTGCAAAGTGTTAGTTCTCCATTCTCCTGCAACTACTTGTGGCAGAAAGTACATGGCTTCAAATATTTGAAGCTGAAATAGACTACTGTTTTTCCAGACCTTTATAGTATTATTCAACTTTCCTTCTCAGCAATACTTTCTGTTTCATTTTGATTTTTTTTATTTCCTACATTTCTGTCAAATGATTGGCGAATTTAAGCATTGTTTATTTTTTCTTTCTTCTTTTTCTGTGTGGTTTAACATAGTCTATATATAGTCACTAAGAAGTTCTCCAGGCTTTTGTTAAACTTTTCTAAATAAGCTGTTACTCTTCAAAAACTTTTTCTGCAGTATCCTTAATAATTTTATTAGATTGTCTGTAGCTTTTGTGTCACAATTTTTTGATACTATCAACTATGGTGGTATTTTGGTTTTGTACTTAGATTTGCTGGGTCCAACAATAATTGAGACAGTAATGATTTCAGGCTAAAATAATTTGGTGATGCATACTATATTGTCCTGAAAAAAATTAGCTCAGGCATTTTTTTTCATGCCAATGGAAGAAAGAAAAATAACTTTCTATGTTTCTTTTCTTATTTTAATTTTGGCAGCAATCAAAAAGGTCAGCATTTCTCTCTCACAAGTTAATGTTG
The DNA here is from genome assembly GCF_047370975.1 of Nipponia nippon. Taxonomy (NCBI): domain Eukaryota; kingdom Metazoa; phylum Chordata; class Aves; order Pelecaniformes; family Threskiornithidae; genus Nipponia; species Nipponia nippon. The sequence goes on from NW_028262402.1 coordinate 33,977,258, forward strand.
TCAGCATTGCGTGGATTTATGAAAATTGGCTGAGGGAGTAGGTAGTAGATGCCCAGCATCCCAGCTGCTGTTGTGATAAATTGTATAATATGGCCTGGATTAAAAATAATACTCATTTAATTTGTTTAATGATACCAGCATGAAAAAGCCAGCACGCCTGTTCTGAAATCCAGCACACCAACTCCTCGAAGTGATGTGCCAACCCCAGGCACTAGTGCAACTCCAGGACTTCGTCCAGGCCTTGGCAAGCCTCCAACAATGGACCCTCTGGTTAACCAAGCTGGTAATGCATTACCTCACATGTTTTTATGGTTCCAAAATTAATCTTTTTTTACATATGTAGTTCTGGGTGAATGTTAACTAAATGTATTGCTTTGTTCTTGATATCAAGACAGGGCTTGATGAGAAGCAGATGTTTGGATTATCAAGAGTTTGAATATCTCTCTATCTCTTATCCTTCTTTGTTTACTTTTGTCTTTATCTTTTTTGCAAATAATCCAGAGACTGAATGCAATATAAAAAGACTTCTTAGAAGTTTCTGGTACTTACTCTGAATGCAATCTCTTCTCTAGCTCTTTGTCTGAGTCTACTAATATTTGCTGCAGTGTAAATCTTGACAAATGCAAGGGGAAGTTTACTTTTGCTTTCAGGCTGGTACAGCACAGTTGCTTCAGACATGAGCTGTGTAAACCATGTCTGTCAGCTTTACTGCTTAATTTGGCAAAGGAGAGATTAATGTAAACAGGGAAATATTACAGAAATGGAAATAGGTAATGCTAGAAGCAATTGTTAGAAGTAATCAGCAAGTTCAGACTTCAGTAGATCTTATTTACACTGAGTGAAAAGAGGTGGTGGTACTGATAAGTTACGGCAATGTTTCTTGGTAGTATGTGTATGTGGGAGGGGAAGGTTAGGTATTGTAGGGGAAAAAAAAGGGCTGTTTTCTTCCCTCTATCCAGCAATATATAAATAAAACTACTTGATTTCATTATTCCATAGCTGCAGGTTTGCGGACACCATTGGCAGTACCAGGACCGTACCCTGCTCCATTTGGAATGGTACCTCATGCTGGCATGAATGGAGAGTTAACCAGTCCAGGGGCAGCCTATGCCAGTCTGCACAATATGTCACCCCAGATGAGTGCTGCTGCTGCTGCAGCTGCTGTGGTTGCCTATGGAAGATCTCCTATGGTAGGCCATACGTTGCATGCAATCTCAGTCGTGTGAGTTGTGGCTCACTGAGAAGAGCTACATGCTTCATTTAGCACTGTTGAATTCCCAAGTTACAACAGCGCCAGAGGCTTGACAGCTTTACTGTGTGTTTCACTTTCCTGAGTGGCTAGAGAAACAAATTTGCACCTTGAAAACAAAGAATCTCAGTGTATTTATGTATGTTTCCTTTTTTCTTCACCTTCATCAATGCTTTGAGTGATTAATAAATGCCAAAAAATTATTTTGTGCTTTAAATTAAAAGATAGTTTTGGTAGCTACAAAGTATTTCACTGGTGCTGTGGACATCTGCTTTTCTCTTGCTGAACCAGATTTGTGTTTTGTACAGACACACTCAAATTAATCTTCAAGCATGTAGAAGTCTTTTTATCTACGTCTCTGTCCTTGTATTTTTTTTTTGTGGAAATCAACATGAAAAGTTGGTCTGTACATACCTTGGAGCTCTGTGATAAGGTGTGTTAAGAATAGAGGCTGTTGTGGGTGTAGTAAGTAAATGGAGCATAGCAGTTATAGCTGCTGTCAAGCAGAATAACCTAGGGGCCTGATTCTGCAAACATGAGCTTGATGGCAGCTTTATGCCTAGACAAACTTACCTACTTGTATATTTGCAAGATGGGACTTAAGCTTGTCATCTTCTTATTATTGTAGATATGGCTACTTTTTTCAAACTGGTAAACAGGGCTTTTATGTGAAAACGTGGAAGTTATAAATAGCATATGCGCTTCTTAAAGCAATAAGAATTTTAACTCAGGTATAGTGTTCAGAAGAAAAACTAAGTCTATTTGGTCCAGAATTTCTGTTTGGATTATTTGATGTACATATTTATTCAGGATATAAAAGTTTAGTGGAATTGCAGTGTGTAAAGAGAGCATAGTATATTTAAGCTGTAGATAAATTTGTCTGCACCCTGTAGCATAGCTCCGTGAGAGAGATCTTGGCTGATGTACCCACACAGTGCAGTGCGGAGCCATGCAGAGATTCTAGCTGGGGCCTGAAGCTGCTTTCCAGCATTGTGCTGTGCCTGCATGGGTACGCGCTAGCTGTCGCAGAGCTAAAGAGCACTGGTGTGGCTACATGCCGACACACCACAGACTCTAATTCCAGGGCTATGTCTGTCCTAACACAGGGGTATTTGTGTTACACTCAGTGGTGTGAACGCATGATATACATTATTGGTTTTCTATTTGCACATTAATACTTCTAGCAGAAGCATGCATAGGGAAATTGACTTGTTTTTCCCCTACTGTGAAGGGACGTACACTTATCTAATACTGTGGGTAAAAGACACATTTTGGTTAAATGCGTAATATCTTGGGGGTGAAGAAAAGGGGCTTGCTGAATGAGAAATTGCAAGTGTGAGATTAATTCATTTTTCATTGTCAGGTTGGGTTTGATCCTCCTCCTCACATGAGAGTACCTGGAATCCCTCCAAATCTAGCAGGGATTCCTGGAGGAAAACCGTAAGTAACTTTTAACATTTTGGTAACATCTGCAATATCTAGAGAGAATAAACTTATCTTGTGTCAGTGAACAAGAACTCCAAAGGGAGTAGTGTCTGGTTGTTCTCAAGAGATTGTTTTAGACTTCACCTGGTAAGAATTCTCAAATGATAGTTGTCATATCCCAAAACAGGTCTGCATATACCTATTTCCAAGGAAAAGCTGTTGAAGGTATACTTTAAGGTTTTTTATTTCCTTCTTCCTGGGGGAAGTTAAGGGAACTACAAACTGGAGACAGTATTAAAATGTATAAAATAAAAACATACTGAAACTGAACTTCGTACTATACTGAGCATAAATGTGTGGTGCAAGCTTGCAGACTCCTTGTCTGGCACCTGTGTTATCGGTCATGAGAGTTTGTAACTGTTGATCACAGTGGGTATCTGAAGCACTTGCTTTAGCAACTGATGCACGCCTTGCGTAATGGAGCAAGCTCTTTAAAATATTTGTGTAAGTGTGCAGCTGGAGAGCAAAAGAATGATGAAGCAGTTGTGCAGCAGGTGGTGCATAGATGTAGGATAATGTTCACAACAGGTTCTTTTTATTTAAAAGTTTTAATTACTGATGAAGAGGTGGTTAAATAAAATATTTCTGTGATGCTGTGGCTTATTGATGTTACAATAAAATAAATTCACCAAAACAGCATACATCACATTTTTCAGTAATTTTGCTTTGGTAGTCTGTTGAGACTGAGCTTATCCATGTGCAGTAGAGTCATGAACAGGCATGACCTCTTAAAAAATGTGATTATATTTAAAGTATTTCTGGACAAACTAGTCCATGCAGGTACAAACAGAGCATAGGCTGCAAATTTGACTAATCTGTTTTCTTGGAGAGAGTGGGGCAGAGAGAATTATAACACGTTTTTCAACACGCTGTTAGAACCTGTTCTTTGCCCTCTCACGCTTGGCATTCAGTCCTGTCTTCTCTTTCAACAGAAAGTTGCAGTTAGAGTAGTTTCTCTCTGTCTAGGTACTTCCATAATTTTGAAACTCCTGTAACGCTTTGCACTTCTGTGCTGGGTGTCCCTGTTACATACTGTCTTCTTTAGCAATTTATCATGGCTTAATTTTTTCCTTTGCAGCTTCAGGAAAAATTCAGAAGCTATTACTTTTAGGGTACTGTTATAAGTTATAAGTTACAAGACACACTGTGGTGAAAGTTGTATACAAACATATTTCTATTTGCCTTCATTCTGAATGCCTGTTAATAGCTAGTGATACATTGTAATGTCAGTCATGCAAACATCCTTAAAAGTACACCAGATTACATGCAAAAAAGTGTGTATTTTCTTCTATTCTTTTTCTGTAACAGTAAGAAAGCAGCAGACTTAGATGAGGAGAGTCATCCTGAATGCGTTTTCATTGTTATCCACCATGCTTCTGAGAACAGACTTAGCTATCTGTTGGCAATGTGAGAAAACTGTTAAATCTTGGATTTACTTAAAGAAAAGTTGGTGGTATGTTGACAAGATTACTGAACTGAGGGCTCCGTGAGTTGGTGTTATGTATCAGATGGTGGTGTATTTAAATTTAGTACAGTAAGGAACAGGCTTTGTTCTCAAAACATTCTTCTATTAAGGGTCAGACTCATTCTTGCTGACTTTAGTAAAATTTGGCATACTTAGAAAATATTTTTGGAGATCGCATAATCCGGTAGCTCTAAGTTTTTACCTTTAAACAAGTATATTCATAAACTTTCAATGACTTATTCAATTAGTAATGCCTGGCAATATTTTATATTATAAGCTATGAAAACCTGTTTTTGTTCAGTCAGAAACGTTCTGTGGCTGAATTCTAGTTGTTGCACTATTGAAGGCACAAAAGCAGTGCATGTATGCTGCTACACTTTGTATCCTGGTATTTCATAGCTAAATTACAGTCTGTGTGGTTTGTGTTTTTTTTTTTAATCTTTTTATTTAGTGTTTTCAGCACTTTATTCACACTGTAGATTGCCTGCTTTGATACATACTCCCTACTCTCCACTTGATTTGATGTGTTCTGTAATGTTTCTTTGTGGTCACGTTACTTGGACTGAGTCAGTTTTTTCCTCTAAAGTGACTTCGTTGTTTATCTTTATAGTAAGTGAGGCAAACCTAAAATTCCATAAACTGATCTGTTACCTTTCCATTGGCAGCTTTAGAACGATCTCTTGTTTTAGTCTCTGGCTACAGCTAGCTAGATAATATCTGCTACCTGCAGCATCTTTGAGTATCTCTTACCTACATTAGTGAAGTCTCCTATATTTTCTGTACAAAGTACATGGGTTATCTAATCATGCAAACTAGTGGAGTACTCCTGGTTTGTGGCACCAATTAAGGTGCCACATTGAATTTGTTTTATGAGATGTGAAGTTTTAGTCTGAGTCTTGTTGCAAGTGGTACAGAGAATTTTCAGATTGAACTATTGAATCCCCAGCCATATGTGTGTACTCAAAGCTGCGCGTTTTTATCAATGGTTACGCTGGGACTGTTTTATTCACCCAGCCCTGCTTCCAAGAGACGATTGAGTTCCTTCCTTTCCAAAGGAATGACATTTCTGATAGCACCCAGTTTTCTTTAACCCCTGGGTATTCTGACATCTGTTAATGACCAGCTTGTTAGAAAAATTAGTAGCCTCTTAAGAACCCACTCCTACTTGTCTGTCTCCTTTTATCAAGGGACTGTTGTCTGCAAAGTTTGTCTTTTGCTTGTCTTATTTTGTAATTTGATTAAATGTAAGTCTTTACTACCATCTTTTTATGTTCCTGAATGTGAATCTTTCAGTTTTGCTCTTTGCAGAGTCTAACCTTGTTAGCAGTGGTACAGATGTACTTGGGAAACTGGGTAGCAATCTAGAAAGTCAAAGTGTCTTCAGCAATTTCTTAATTATACAAATGAGCTAGTCTTTGCATTTGGTAGCAGGTTGTGTGTTTTGTTTTTGTTTTGTTTTCTTAAATTATTTCCTATGAGGCCTTTCAGGTTTTTCGTATTACTTTGATATTTTGGTGTACACACATGTAATCTTATATTAGTTGTTATCTCTCTTCAGCTGTTTGTAGTTTAGTAATTAATTTTATGGGCAAGGACTTGATATCTGTATGTGTGTATGAATGTGCATAAAACAAGTTTTGATATTCTTGGTTTCAAAGTTGCGTCCCATCAGTAGATTATTCTTGTCTTAGCAGCTCTTCTGGTTTTGTTTTGTTGGTTTTTTTTTTTTTTTTTTTCTTGGGGGGTGTGTGTGTTTTTTCCTTCCAGATTGCCTTGAGCCATCACCTAATCAATAATTATCTTTGTCTTAGGTTGGGGGTGGGAAATTGATACTAGTTTTGGACATGGACATGTGGTGTCTGAGTCTTGCACTCAGTTGTTTTGATAAATTTAACTATGCCCTGGACTATAAGTTCTTGGCGTGTTGCTGTAATCATCTTTTTTGCTTTGTGTAGGCTTTCTAGCAAGGTACTTATTTAGCTTTTAGTCTTCTATAGTTGCTAAATTAATGTTCTTGTGGATTTCTCCTTGATGTGAACCACACCTAATAGTTGGATTATGCGTTGAACATAGATTTTCAAGCTCAGTGGTAACATTTATGTCCACAGTATTGCTTCCCTGGTGTCTAAAATTGTGAATTAATGGTAGCATTGAGGGCAAAGATATTTCTCAGTATTTTTTTCAAATGTGTTTTTAATTGAAGCATGAGGTGTCAGACACCAGAAAGAGCCAAAAATACATGTTTCTCATTTTAGTAGGAAAGGGAAATTTCATGTGGTAAATGTTAACTCTTTCAGTTTCTGGTTATAAGTCAACTTCTCTTTGTGTTTTTGGAAAGGAATAGTATACTGTTCTGGAATTGCTCAAGGCAAAAAATAAAAAGATTTCAGCTCTCCTGATCTTCACACTTATTCAGTGAATGTTCAATGAGGAATATTTTAAAGGAAGGCTAATTTTATTATATTCTAGAATAATAGGTTGTTTTTTTCCCCCCTTTGTATCTTTGGGTAGAATTATTTGATGACATGTATGAAGTTAAAGATTTTGTTATTTCTGTACAAATACCTTTATCCTTATTTCTTGCCATTTTGTTCTATATAGTGAAACACCATACTCAGATATTCACTATTTGTTGTGGTAACTGCAACTAGAAATAAGCTGGGGTACAAAGAAGAGCTGAAAGTAAAATGCACTCATCAGTACAAGGAACTATCTGCTTTTGTGTTTTATAGTTGGGGTATTTGTGTTAGTTAAGGAATTCTGTTTGAATTGGAGGGATGTAGTGGAAGCTTTTTTTTTTTTTTAAGCCATGGTACTTCAAGTAGGCAGGAATTGCATGCATTATATCAATCTGAATACTTAGAGGAGTAGCTGGCAGTTAGGTAGTTTAGTTGATTTGCCATGTTCTTGGGCAGTGACTTAATTATTCTGAACTCTCCTCAGCATGTCAGATGATAGTTATTTATTATATACTTATTAGATACTTATTTGGAAATTGGAGGGCCATAATTAACAGATATAAGCTGAGAAACTGGGTTGTATTAGTATCACCTACTACACTGTAATGTATAGGAACTCTGCAGGTTCTTAGTGCTGCTTTGACACAAATGAGGAGAACTCTTTGGAAGCAATAGATCAGAAGACTATTTCTGTTATTCAGAAAGAACATAATCATAAGTGACAGTATACTGTTTTTCAGAACTTTCCTAAATAAAAGGCATGCAATTTTGTCTTGTAACTGTTTTTTTCATAATATAGAATTAATTACAAGTATATATTTACATACTAATTGATATGTACTTAGCTTGTTTTATGTTAAATTATAATTGCATTGTATAAGAACTTTTTCTTTGTTCGCTGTGGTTGTTAGCCCAACATGAGGAAGGGCTATCTTAATGCTAACAGTCATTTGATCAAAGATGTCTAGTCATGGCACCCAGTCATTTCATAGAGGTAGAATGCCGTGAGTGAGACAGAAATCCATGATCATCATGAAGCTGAACAGCAGTTTCTGGCATACACTTTCAGTTCTAAAAGATCAGAGTAAAAAGACAAAAATGCATGTTAATTTTTGCAGTGTCATGGAATTCAGATGTCAATAGCAATTTGTTGACAAGAAAGATGGGAGGGCAAAGGGTGCCTGTCAAGAAATATCTTGAGCTTTAGAGAACTCAAGAATTTACCAAATTTTACTATTGACTCCTTTAAGGTTGGACAACCAAAATGTTTGTCAATTTAGACAATTCAGGCCTGTGAATATATCTAGCACGTTAAAAATTGAGTCATTTCTTAATCGTATGTAAGTACATCTACAGCTTTGTAGGTGTAGCACTGGAAGTACAGTCCTCCCCAGAAGCAGCAGAGTAGGCCCTCTATCATGGTGACCTGATAGAGAGGTAGCCAAGGACAACAGCACTGAGCTGTAGTCGTTTGCACTGCTGTCTCCAGTACTGTGTTCTTCTGGAGACAGAAGCTTTCCTTGTCTAGGGAGTGTCAGTCTTGCAAATAATGCAAGTTTTTTCAAAGTAAAAGGTATGTGTAATGAAAAGTTACACCACAATACCTAGTAGATAAAAGCTACAAGTTACTAGACCACATAAGTATTCTGACAGTGGTGATGTTAGCATGACATGCCACACATCTTCAAGCAAACAGGAACATTTACTTTTTTGTGTACTTGTCTTGGCAGGGGCAGAGGGATTTGGCAATATGTAGCCATTTTTTTACACAGTGGACTGCTGGTAACTTACACCGTAGAAAAACTGTCTTGGATTGTTCAGAAACTATCGCTGGTCTGTTTGTTAAGCCCTCAAACTCAGTCATCCTGAGTCCTGACCAGCCAGTCTTGGAAGCAAATGCCTGCTCATGATGATAAAAAAGAGAATACTCTTATGATTTATGTAACCACATTTTAAACGCGGTCATACTGGTAAAATTCTACATGATTAAAAGTACACTGGGTAAGTCTCTGGCATTTCAGAGCAGAAGAGTCATCGTAATTCTACAGTGTGCATGAAGCACTTGAAAAATGTTCCTATTGTCTTCCTCCCACCCCATCTCAGCAAGAACTGGAAAGCTGTGTGTACGCACAGAAGCATTTCAAAACACCAATTATTTAGGTATTTTGAATTGAACAGAACATTTATGCTGTAACCTTCCATTAAAAAAAAAGTCATGTACAAGTGGATTATTCATCTTAAATATGCTGGAAAAGATTGCTTAATACTTGCTTAATTGTTTTTCTTCTGTCCATGATAAAAGCAAGGGCAGGCTGAGACTTCAAAGTTGTGCAGTTCTGTGTACTCTTACTGCTAACAAATATTCTGCAACTGACTTTGATCTGAAGCCCAGGATGGGGCCCAGCTTTTCAGCCTCTTAAGTGCTATGACTCTTTAGTTGGATTCTGTACCTGAACCTGAGCAATTGTTCAGCCTCAAGCAGTCTTGTTACCACTCCTCTTCTGCTTCCTCACCCATCCTCTGTCTCATCTGTATCTACTCCTCTTCGCAGAAGTGATACAGATTTCTAGTTAAGCCTTTATTGTTGCTGTAATTTTTCATAGAAAAAAAGAGAAACGGTCCCATGGGAAAAAATACCTTTGATACCTTGTGCATCTTATATACATGTAAGGGAGTGAACTTTGCACTTCCTTTCTTATCTTGCATTTCCCATTCCTGACATTTCCGTGACAAAAAGATTTGTCATCTTTTGTACTCATTCATTCTCCATTTCTGTAAATTCCTGGAGCAGGCTTTCCACTCACGTGTCCAACCATGAAACATGGATGAGGTACAGGAGTTGCATGTATATGTGTTATTAATTTCTTCTTTGTTTAATAGGAGTTACTGTTAACCAGTTTTTACCCTTCCCTTCTGAGAAAACTGTGAATATTGCATGGGGTGACTATTTCCACTGTTACCTTCTGTATGAAAGAACTGTGGAGTTCTTTCATCTCTCCACTTCTCACTCTTTTTTTAAAGGAATATCTTCTGCTCTGCTCCTGGGCATACTCAGTTGCTTTGTGATGTCTGTTAGGGATCCAGGCACCTTGCTTGTTCCTTCCTTTCAAACTGTGCAATACTTGGAAACATGCAATAAAATACTTCGAAAATACTAGCTCAGAGCTCAGAACAGAAGATTAAATTGAATTATCTATTGTTGGGTCCTTGGAAGAGGGATGCAGTACTAATACTTGAGCTACAGTGACTGAAGATTTCTGAGGAAGAAGGTACATTTGGAAAAGAAAGGGCAATTCTGAACATAAGAATATATTAGAAAAATAAAGGTATCACTAGGAAGATGGTAGCTCATTAGTAAAAAAAAAAAAAAGGATACTCATATGTCACCATTTTTTATCCACTTTGGCCTCGAAAAATGCTATTAATGTAACAGCAGCATCAAAAACGTGACCTGTGGATGTGCTTATAACAGAAGAAGCAAAAAAGGAGCTCACCAGTAGAACAAAAAGCAGCCTTTTGCAGTAGTGTTTTCATTATTATTTAAAACAAACCAACAAAGAAAACTCCCTGCACCTGAAACCTTTATTAGCTGCTATTTGTGCCCTGGTCCTTGAGTAGAGCTGACTTTAAACATTACAGTGAACATTTTGTGTACTTTCCCCAAGGAGGAGTGTTTTTATTCAGTGCTGGGATTCACTTCCTCAACTCTGTTTCCATATACTTGAAATCATGCACTGAATACAAATAAAAAGTGTTGCAGAAGTGCCAAAGCTACCTGGGAAACTGAGCCTTTCAGCTTTTCCAAAATACTTACTCAAGAAAACATAATTATGAGAAGATGGTATCGGCTTTCTGATGAAAGGTGTGTGCAACCACTCTTCATGTTTCTATTTTCTGTTTAAAGCACTAGTTACCAGTTGGAAAGAGAGGCATGTGAGCACAGCTGGTGCTGATGTTAAAGATGGGGTGCAGAAACAGAGCAAAAGTTGAACTTTGTCTAGTGCTACTGCAAGGCAACAGGTGCAAGCCCCATGGAAGAGGGCTGAAAGAGTAGTGCCTGGTGAGGGCTTGCTGCTGCAGGACTTGTGGTGCTGAGACTTGGAACTGCTGGCTAGAAACCAGGGGCTGAAAGGTCATTTGATTATCCAGGTGGCTGAGGGATAGCAGCCATGGCCTTGGTCTGTAGAGTTAAGGGTAGAATTTAGTGTACTTCTCCACCGCACGAATACTTTAGGTGAGGCAAGCTGAAAATATCTATTGTGAATCCTTGTCTTCTGAGGTTTCATGTGCCTGCATTACTTGGCACTGTAGCTCTGATTTTCATGAGAAAAAGCTTGGCAAAGAAATAAAATAAAAAAATACTATGTTTTTCTTGCATTATAGCACTGTAACTGGCTGATTTTTTTTGTCTTCTCTCTTCTCTCCCTTCCCCGAAAGAGCCTACTCCTTTCATGTTACTGCAGATGGTCAGATGCAGCCGGTTCCTTTCCCTCCTGATGCCCTCATCGGTCCAGGAATCCCTCGCCATGCCCGTCAGATCAACACTCTGAACCATGGGGAAGTTGTGTGTGCAGTTACCATCAGCAACCCCACGAGACACGTGTACACGGGTGGGAAGGGGTGCGTCAAAGTCTGGGACATCAGCCAGCCTGGCAACAAGAGCCCTGTCTCTCAGCTGGACTGCCTGGTATGTGATCAGGAATTTGTGCACAAGGGTAGCTTCTCCTTGGAGACATTCAATAAGGAAATAGCTGTCCTTGTCTGGATTTTGTTCATATTACAAGGAAATAGCAGGCAGTTCTGTTTCCTGCTTTATGTATTTAGCTGTCTTTTTTTGTTTTTAACATGTAACAGGTGGAGTTACAGAGAAGAGTGCTGGTTTGTTCAGGGATAAATATCATCACTAAGGGTCAAATAACAGATTAGATAAGATTTCTGAGCAGAAAGCATATGTGATTTTTTTTTTTCCTCTTTTTTTTTTTCCTTCTAGTCATGATGATGATTTTTGTGCATGAGTTTAAAAGGAATGTAGCCTGGCTTATGCAGGGCTGTAGAGAATCTTCCTCAGTGTTTCTCTCACACCAGGAGGGACAACCTCTTTTTTTTCTAAGAGGGTACCAACCACATAATGAAATAATGTGACATGGTACCACGGTCACTGTAAGTCTTGCTATGCTTTTGTTGGTGATCCACAAGTTACACATTTTGGTTGGTTGTTTTCATATCTACAGGATACAAAAGAGACTGAGTGTGGTAGTATAGGTAGCTGAAAATATAACTCGAAAAAGTTAACAGCTCAGTAAAAGATGTTTCTCGTTTAGAAGCAGCATAGATGTTTGTGAGATGTTAACTGAGAAGACTTAATGTCGTAAAGCACAGTAATATATATGCTGAATGAAAATAATTCTAGCGTCAATGTTGATCCAATTAAATGTGGTGGGTGTTTTGTTTTGATATTTTTTTTTTTTAGCCTTTACCCTTTATTTACTGCTACCCTTATGTTAGTTGTCTAGTAGTAAAAGTATGGTTGAATATGTGCTGTGTTCTGTGGCAGGTATGTGGCTGGATGCACAGTCCTAGCTGCCTTCATTTTAGTTATGGACCAGTAATGACTGACTGACTACTTTGGCCAACATTTCCATTACTGCTCCTTTGCTGTGAATAAAAAAAAAGTAGTAGTAGTAGGAAAGCTGTTGACTACTTCTTGCAGTGGTTTTTTTGTATGTTTTGAGTTACAAATCTTAACCCTCCATTTCCTAAAGAACTGTTAATAATGTTAATTTGGCAGCTGTTATGAAGAAATGGACGTCAAATAAATTTAATGAGTCAAGCTTGTAATAAGTGAAGGTTGAAATGTTTTCCACCTCTAAATCTTCTGTAGTACCTCTTAATCGGCAGTAGTATCACAAATGTGAAACCAATAATACAAGTACAATAAAAATAATGTTGAACAACAAAGGACCAACATAAATCGAGGCCCAGTATGGGAATACTTAATGTTTTAACTTCAAAACGGTGAATGCAAAATAGTATTTGAAAGAAGACTCCAAAACCTGAAAGGCATGAGACTTGAACTGCATTTTCATATAGGATTGCCTAAATGCCTAATGAAAGGTCATTTGCTTTAATATTTCTGTTGTTGGTGACCTTAGCTGATGGAGTGCTAGCTCTGTTTTTGTGTAATGAGATGGAAGACTTGCCATTCATCAAATTTAAAACAAGAGTAGACTGTGGCAACAGGATTCTGCAGTTTAATTTCTGCAGCTGCAGTCTCTGGTTAGTGATGAGAAGGAGGTGTTTGAAACCTTTTACGATCTGCTGGTTTCTCTTCAGTACTTTGGTAATGGAAAAAGATAGTGTACGTTTAAAACTTGGATGCAGTCAGAATCATATTAGTGGTCATTATTGGCAGGCACGTATTAACATAACTGAGGTGATTTGTGTTGTACAGAACAGAGATAACTACATCCGCTCTTGTAAATTGCTGCCTGATGGATGCACCCTAATAGTTGGCGGGGAAGCCAGCACATTATCCATATGGGACCTGGCAGCACCAACTCCTCGTATAAAAGCAGAGCTGACATCCTCAGCCCCTGCCTGCTATGCTCTGGCTATCAGCCCTGATTCCAAGGTGTGCTTTTCCTGCTGCAGTGATGGGAACATCGCAGTGTGGGATCTGCACAATCAGACATTGGTCAGGTGAGTCATTACTTGTTTACAGAAAACTTTAATAGAAGTTACTCTTTGGACAGCTACATAAATACTTATCTCCCTGAATAGTGGTTCATGACAGCAAAGTAAGTAGTATTTCTTATTCAAAGAATGCAGTTTACACACGAGTTGGGCAGAAACTGGTTTTGGTAGCTTCAACCTAGTCTTGGAAGATGTGCTTTCAGGACGTAAAGGGTTGGTCCATAACCTACTGCAGTCAGTGTAAAAGTTCCTGTTGGGTTTCGATTAGTTGGGATTTGTCTGCAAGTTTCTACAAGCAGCATTTCTGCTGGTTTGTGATTGATGTAGACTGAACATGCCTTTTAGGGAACTCTTTGAGGTTTGTTCTTTTCCTTTGTCTTAAGCCTTGTTAAGTAATAAAGAGAATTTTCCGTTCTTATTTAGTGATGATAAGTAATAAAATTAAAGTTACAAAAGCAGTTGAAAGTGTGGATCCCCTCAATTATTTAGGAAAGCATAAAGGACTGATGTTTGGTCATTCATGAGAGAAAGGTGTTTGAGTTTTTTGGGGGAATTTGATCTCTAAAACTTTCAGAATGGCTTGAAAAGAGTATAATGAATGCATTGCCATGTAAATTACTTTTGAAATCTTTTGTTAGACCTTTGATTAATGAATATATTACTAGAAGATTAAAGTGTCTGGCAGGTCAATATTCAGCATTAGTGCTATGACAGAGAAAGAAAGATAGGACCATGTGTGAAACAGCTCTTAGCAACTAGCTGTGTGGTTTACTAGAAGATAAATTTTGGTTTATGCTTACCAAAGTAGTGGTGGCTTACAATATTATGAGAAGAGAGAGCCTAAAGTGAGAAAGGCTGTGATATTTTAAAAGTTTGAACACAAACACTGAAGAATCTGCTTAGTCTGCTGTGTTTCAATTAAAGTGCCTGTATATCAATAATTAGTCTAAACTTATGTGCAGAGAGTCATATTAATGTGCATGCAAATTTTACTTTCTGTTGAACTTCGAGGTCAACAAAGATGATTTCAGTTATATAAAATCTGCAGTTTGCCCTATGCACACTTAGTGTCTGTAAAGGTGCACTCTCTTCGTCTATGACTGTCTTGCTTTTTGAATGTTTGCTGTAGGTGTTCCCACCACTTGCTGGCTGATCTTGTTAATTGATAACACATGGAATTTTGAGACCAGAGCTACAAAACACAATGTGCCGCCTGACCTTTCTGTGGCAGCTCTTAGTGATTCATGTGCTTCATTCCCAAGCTAGTTGTCTTCCTCCTCCCCACCCCCTCCCCCTTTCACATTGAGGCATAGGACTTTCCTAAAGCTAATTGCTGATGAGAAATGCAGGAGCCCCTGAAGGCTTTTGCCAAAGGATTAAGGAAAACTTGAGATGACCTTCTGGTTGCTGAAAGCTGAGTATTACTAGTGAGAAGATTTTAAAACAAACTGCACCGTTTGGATTTTTGTGATCTCCTGCCACAGAGAATGAAGCTTTGCTGACTCAGCAATGCCTGTGTTTAACTATTTGGATCTCTGTCTGAACCCCTTCCTACTAATATCTCTGCTTATTATTTATCATCTTGACTTGCAGCCAAAGAAAAATACAGAAGCTGTTTTCTGAAACTGGAGGATTTTTGTTCCCTCAGCACTTGTTTTAATCTGAGTTGTCGTTAGTGCTTTTAACTATAGTTACTGTACTTTAATGTTCTCACAAGTTGGTTTTTTTTTTTTTTTTTTTCTTTTCAAAACCTGATAGGAAATATTTGACTTTGTTCAGCTAGCCATGATGCAATTCATTTCTCTAGCACCTGGAAAATGTTTTTGTAATACTGTTATATTTCATGCTCAGTAAGAGGGAGGGGCTGATTTTTGCCCATCAGCAGACACAGAAGAGATGACACACACATACAGAGTCCAAAACTAACACCACAACAGTGTTTACCTTGAGCTCTGGCAGGAAATCATTATTCAATCTGGTTTGTTTTATCAGGCAATTCCAGGGCCACACAGACGGAGCCAGCTGTATTGACATTTCTAATGATGGTACCAAGCTCTGGACAGGAGGTTTGGATAACACTGTCAGATCCTGGGACTTGAGAGAGGGGAGACAGCTACAACAGCATGACTTCACATCACAGGTAACTGGATTTTCCTACAACTTGAGTGCAGGGGTGGA